>NC_134877.1:69030580-69050580 GCF_041734735.1 Babylonia areolata | reverse complement strand
GTGTGTGTGTGTGTGTATGTGTGTGTGTATGTGTGTGTTGTGTTGTGTGTGTGTGTGTGTGTGTGTGTGTGTGCGTGCGTGCGTGCGTGCGTGCGTGTGTGTGTGTGTGTGTGTGTGTGTGTGTGTGTGTGTACGTGTGCACATGTGTACATAGATTCGATGTCATCTTTCTGGTTTGTGAAATAAAATCCACCAGCGTATATTACTGCTGTTCAACATGTAGCTGTTTTGAAATATTACAGTAACAAGCAAAGTTACATGAACGAAGGAAAGATGCAACCAAACGCGCCAACGAGTACAGACAGACTCACGTATTCACACACACTTACACATACATAGAAACACACACAAACATACGTGCATGCATTCACATACAAATGCATTGCTTAGCATAACAGAGTGAGAATGACAGACAGAGAGAGAGAGAGAGAAAGAGAGAGAGAGAGAAAGAGAGAGAGAGAGAGAAAACGCGAGAGCGAGAGCGAGAGAGAGAGAGAGAGAGAGAGAGAGAGAGAGAGAGAGAGAGAAACAGGCAGATGGATAGATAGACAGACAGACAGATGGACAGAGAGACAGACAGACAGCAGACAGACAGAGAGACAGAGAGACTGACAGACAGAGAGACAGACAGAGAGAGAGAGACAGGCAGACAGAGAGACAGACAGAGAGACAGACCGACAGACAGACAGACAGACAGACAGACAGAGACAAGAGTTGTTACAGTAAAAAGACTCCAACCCAAGCCAACCAAAAAACAAAAAAACAAAAAAATGCGAATGGATCATTTAAAACAAACAAACAAACAAAAATAAAACGGGAAAAACTATAAAGATAAAAGCCCAAACAAACAAACAAAAATAAAACGGAAAAAAACTATAAAGATAAAAGCCCAAACAAACAAACAAAAATAAAACGGAAAAAAACTATAAAGATAAAAGCCCAAACAAACAAACAAAAATAAAACGGGAAAAAACTATACAGATAAAAGCCCAAACAAACAAACAAAAGTAAAACGGAAAAAAACTATAAAGATAAAAGCCCAAACAAACAAACAAAAGTAAAACGGAAAAAAACTATAAAGATAAAAGCCCAAACAAACAAACAAAAATAAAACGGAAAAAAACTATAAAGATAAAAGCCCAAACAAACAAACAAAAATAAAACGGAAAAAAACTATAAAGATAAAAGCCCAAACAAACAAACAAAAGTAAAACGGAACAAAATCTACAGATAAAAAGCCCAGCACAGGACCGTAGTTCACATACAGCCAGGGGATGGATACCTGTACAGAATTGATGATGTGGAGGCAACAGGTGTTTCATTCCTCCCCCCCCCCCCCCACGCCTAGCCCCAACCCCCACCATCATCATCACCATCACCACCACCATCATCGCCACAACCACCACCTCCACCACCACCACTTTCACAACAGCTACCACCCCCAACCCCACCATCAAAGCCACCACTTCCACCACCACCACCACCCTTTTATTTCACACAGCGTTTTCTGGTTCATGTCTATCATTAACTTTTTTATATACGTTTTTTTTTGTTTTTATATATATATATCTTTTTTTTTTTTACGATTGATGGACACACACTGTACATCGATACAGAATTATACATACACTTCACTAACACAGATTACACACACACACACACACACACACACACACACACACACACACACACACACACACACACACACACTCATGCACGCACGGGCACTCATAGATTTTCTCTCTCTCTCTCTCTCTCTCTCTCTCCACTCTCTTTCTCTCTCTCTCTCTCTCTCTCTCTCTCTCTCTCTCCACATACACACACACTCTCTCCTTCTCTCTCTCTCTCTACACCCCTCCCCCCCCTCACCCCCCACACACACAATCAAAAAAATAAGTTAGTTACACAGTGCAGTGATGGTTGGCATCCGTTTGACGACCCAGTACAGGGATGAAACAGCTAAAAACAGCACATCCCATTTGTCAGTGCTGGTTTGCCTTAGAGTGCTTGGCTTTCCGGCGACCTAGCTGAACTGACCGCCCGTGCTGTGACCTCATTTTGACACTTCTCGCATCCATTTGGATCCCTAATGATAAGGCAAGGTGCGAAAACTGTTATTTACCTGATTAGTTACTACTGCATTTCTGTCTTTTCCCTTTATTTGTCAGTCGTCTTGTCATCTCCATTCTCTTTACAGCTGTGGGAATTCGCTGCTTTGTCATTTTTCTCAGATCGATGACACTGCCTTTTTTTTTTCCTTTTTTTTTTTTCTTTTTGGATTAAACAAACAGGAAATATACACACCAACATGCAAACAAGCAAAAACCTCATCCATACCCAATTCTTTGTCTGTGTGTTCTCGTGGAGATGGACAATGCTGTTTTCTTCTGAAGTCGACGTATATTACTGCTGTTCAACATGTAGCTATTTAGAAATATTACAGTAACAAGTAAAGTTACATCAACGAAGGAAAGATGCAACCAAACGCGCCAACGAGTACAGACAGACTCACGTATTCACACACACTTACACATACATAGAAACACACACAAACATACGTGCATGCATTCACATACAAATGCATTGCTTAGCATAACAGAGTGAGAATGACAGACAGACAGAGAAAGAGAGAGAGAGAGAGAGAGAGAGAGAGAGAGAGAGAGAGAGAGAGAGAGAGAGAGAAACAGACAGATGGATAGACAGACAGACAGACAGATGGACAGAGAGACAGACAGACAGCAGTCGGCGGGTGTTAAACTCGTGACTGGGTTTGAGAAGCAAGACCACCAACTTGTAACTGGTGTCTTTGAATCACTAACTATCGGTGTACGTCCACTGCCATAATGCTGAGATACCGCACCATTTCACAGGGAATGAAACCGCAGTCATATTAGGCATGCAGCTGGTTCTCTCCTTCAGAGAGAATTCAACCCTCCCCCCCCACCCCCCGCCCCCATTCGCTCCACCACCTGCCCCTCCACATCCCCTATCCCCGCTGCTGCTTCTGAAGGTTTATATCGTCCTGTAACCTTTCTCTTCCCTCTTTCTTCCATTCAGGCCCATCAACGCGAAAAGAAGCAGTTTTTAGTCACGCATTCGCAGCAGCATACATTCACTCGTTTCATACATCACATCCATACTTATGTTTCTTGCCCTGATTCACTTGCACTTGTCAGCATTACAATATTCATTGTTTCTAAACGCATCCAAAACTGTGGCATTAAGTTGCAGCAGCATGCAGTCACTTGTTTCATACATCGCATCCATATTGATGCGGGTTTCTTTTCCCCCTCTCGCTTGCAGTTGTCACTGTTACAATATTCATTGTTCCTAAATGCATCAAAACAACTGTCGCATTTGTACTTACCTACATAATCATTTCTGCTCATGCCCTGTGGCACATGATAAGGCCACCACCAGAGATCTTCACTGCTTCCTATCTTGTGATGTCTTAGCAAGGCTCTCTCACGTGAGGTGCTCTCCTTCAGTTCTTTTTCGCCTGTTCTGCACCATGTCTTCTGTGGTCTTCCTCGCGCTGCTCGTGAAAGTGACATCCGGTGGTACACTCGGGACACGTGTCCTGTCTTCTTCACCATCTTCTTCGTTTGATCTCAGTGCTGATGTTCTTCGATACGGAGCTTCTTTTCTGGAGTTCAGTGTTTGGGGTGATGTTTGAGCAATTTTTACTATTTCCATGCAGGAACACACTAGAACAATACCCTCCCCCCCCCCCAACAAAAAACAACAACAAAAAACAAAAACAAAAACAAAAAAAACAAACCAAAAAACCAAAAAAACAACAACCAAAAAACAACCAAGCAACCAACCAAACAACAACAACAAAACAAACAAACAAACAAAAAAACCCCAAAAGAAACCCAACCAACCAAGCAAACAACAACAATAACAAAACAAATAATAATAAAAAACCCAACCAACCAAACAAAACAAAACAAAACAACAACTGGAGTGTACACCAGGTCTATATTCCCCCAGGTCTACAGTCCTTAAGGTCAGCAGCCATAGACTCTGGAGAACATAGCCCGGGGGGATGTAGGCATGGGTGAACAAAGACTCGAAATACGTAACTCTGGAGAAACCTAGTCCTAGCAGAACACAGACGCGGGGGAACATAGGGATGGCCCTCCCCCTCCCCCCTCCCCTTTTTTTCCATCACCTCGCAGAGCAGTTACCTGTACGTTCTTCCTTCAGGCGTTGGTCTTGTGATCCAGTGTTCACCTGTGATCGGGGTTCGAGGCCACATCTCGGCATGGCGTTGTGTTCTTGGGAAAGACACATTACTCCCATATTTTTCTAATTCCACCCTACCCAGATGTGAACGGGTACCTGCCTTGGGATGGAGAAGGTTAAAATGGCTGAAGGAGAGAATTGGGCCCCGCCTGCCTATGATTGATTGATTGATATGGATACTTATATAGCGCCTATCCTCGGTCGGAGACCAAGCTCTAAGCGCTTTACAAACACGGGGTCATTTACACAACAGGCTGCCTACCTGGGTAGAGCCGACTGACGACTGCCATTGGGCGCTCATCATTCGTTTCCTGTGTGTCATTCAATCAGATTTCAGGCACGCACGCATACACACTCAGACAAACATGTAACATTTACGTGTATGACAATTTTGTTTACTTACCCCGCCATGTAGGCAGCCATACCCCGTTTTCGAGGGTGTGCATGCTGGGTATGTTCTTGTTTCCATAACCCACCGAACGCTGACATGGATTACAGGATCTTTAACGTGCGTATTTGATCTTCTGCTTGCGTATACACATGTAGGGGGTTCAGGCACTGGCAGGTCTGCACATATGTTGACCTGGGAGATCGGAAAAATCTCCACCCTTTACCCACCAGGCGCCACCGAGATTCGAATCAGGAGACCCTGAGATTGAAAGTCCAACGCTTTAACCATTCGGCTATTGCCGAGCCCTAGACTAGACACGGCAAATGATTTCACTGGCCTCGGTGGCCGCAAAAGACTATGGGACGACCTTTATCTGAGCTCTGATTTGCCAGTTGAACATACTCGAGAAACACGCAGGGGTCGTACATGCCTGTGTAATGCTTCAGCGTCGGGAAAAACCAGGGCAAGGATTCCTCTTGTTCTCCCCATGGGAAAAACGGGGTAGTTCAGACTGGTACGACCTTTGCCCTCTGAAATATTTACAGGATAGGAATTATGTCCCGTTGTTTTTGTTCCCTTCAATCTTTTCGTCCTGTCATTCACTTTGTGCCTTGAGTCTCTATCTTTTCGTCCTGTCATTCACTTTGTGCCTTTTGTCTCTATCTTTTCGTCCTGTCATTCACGTCGTGCCTTGAGCCTCTGTCTTTTCGTCCTGTCATTCACTTTGTACCTTGAGTCTCTGTCTTTTCGTCCTGTCATTCACGTTGTGCCTTGAGTCTCTATCTTTTCGTCCTGTCATTCACTTTGTGCCTTGAGTCTCTATCTTTTCGTCCTGTCATTCACGTTGTGCCTTGAGTCTCTATCTTTTCGTCCTGTCATTCACTTTGTTCCTTGAGTCTGTCTCATACACCTGCAGTTCCCCCCCCCCCGGCCCCCCACCAACAGTTCTGTATTTTGTTTGTTTTGTTTCATTTTCTTCTGCTTTGAAAGGAATCCAGATTGGAACCAAAAGCATCCGTGACCATACATGACCGTCTACATGAACGCACGCGCGCACACACTGCCACGCCACAGCTATGTATGAAGAGTGGAGAGACAGATGAACAGAACACCCGGGGATAAGCACAGCTCGGAGTCCCCCCTACGCCCTTTCTCGAACAACGACCCCTTCACAACATCCAGACCCCATCACTCAACATCCAGACCCCATCACTCAACATCCAGACCCCATCACTCAACATCCAGACCCCTTCACAACATCCAGACTCCTTCACAACATCCAGACCCCATCACTCAACATCCAGACCCCATCACTCAACATCCAGACCCCTTCACAACATCCAGACCTCATCACTCAACATCCAGACCCCTTCACAACATCCAGACCCCATCACTCAACATCCAGACCCCATCACTCAACATCCAGACCCCTTCACAACATCCAGACCCCATCACACAACATCCAGACTCCTTCACAACATCCAGACCCCATCACACAACATCCAGACCCCTTCACAACATCCAGACCCCATCACTCAACATCCAGACCCCATCACTCAACATCCAGACCCCTTCACAACATCCAGACCCCATCACACAACATCCAGACTCCTTCACAACATCCAGACCCCATCACACAACATCCAGACCCCATCACTCAACATCCAGACCCCATCACTCAACATCCAGACCCCATCACTCAACATCCAGACCAGACCCCATCACAACATCCAGACCCCATCACTCAACATCCAGACCCCTTCACAACATCCAGACCCCTTCACAACATCCAGACCCCATCACAACATCCAGACCCCATCACTCAACATCCAGACCCCTTCACAACATCCAGACCCCATCACTCAACATCCAGACCCCATCACACAACATCCAGACCCCATCACTCAACATCCAGACCCCATCACACAACATCCAGACCCCTTCACAACATCCAGACCCCATCACTCAACATCCAGACCCCTTCACAACATCCAGACCCCATCACTGAACATCCAGACCCCTTCACAACATCCAGACCTCATCACTCAACATCCAGACCCCATCACTCAACATCCAGACCCCTTCACAACATCCAGACCCCTTCACTCAACATCCAGACCCCTTCACAACATCCAGACCCCATCACTCAACATCCAGACCCCTTCACAACATCCAGACCCCATCACTCAACATCCAGACCCCTTCACAACATCCAGACCTCATCACTCAACATCCAGACCCCATCACTGAACATCCAGACCCCTTCACAACATCCAGACCCCATCACACAACATCCAGACCCCATCACTCAACATCCAGACCACATCACTCAACATCCAGACCCCATCACTCAACACCCAGACCCCATCACACAACATCCAGACCTCATCACTCAACATCCAGACCCCATCACTCAACATCCAGACCCCATCACACAACATCCAGACCTCATCACTCAACATCCAGACCCCTTCACAACATCCAGACCCCATCACAACATCCAGACCCCATCACTCAACATCCAGACCCCATCACTCAACATCCAGACCCCATCACTCAACATCCAGACCCCATCACTCAACATCCAGACCCCTTCACAACATCCAGACCCCATCACTCAACATCCAGACCCCTTCACAACATCCAGACCCCATCACTCAACATCCAGACCCCTTCACAACATCCAGACCCCATCACTCAACATCCAGACCCCATCACTCAACATCCAGACCCCATCACTCAACATCCAGACCCCTTCACAACATCCAGACCCCATCACACAACATCCAGACCCCATCACAACATCCAGACCCCATCACTCAACATCCAGACCCCATCACTCAACATCCAGACCCCATCACTCAACATCCAGACCCCTTCACAACATCCAGACCTCATCACTCAACATCCAGACCCCATCACTCAACATCCAGACCCCATCACTCAACATCCAGACCCCTTCACAACATCCAGACCCCATCACACAACATCCAGACCCCATCACTCAACATCCAGACCCCATCACACAACATCCAGACCCCATCACACAACATCCAGACCCCTTCACTCAGCATCCAGACCCCTTCACAACATCCAGACCCCATCACTCAACATCCAGACCCCATCACAACATCCAGACCCCATCACTCAACATCCAGACCCCATTACTCAACATCCAGACCTCATCACTCAACATCCAGACCCCTTCACTCAACATCCAGACCCCATCACAACATCCAGACCCCATCACTCAACATCCAGACCCCATCACTCAACATCCAGACCCCTTCACAACATCCAGACCCCATCACAACATCCAGACCCCTTCACAACATCCAGACCCCTTCACAACATCCAGACCCCATCACTCAACATCCAGACCCCTTCACAACATCCAGACCCCATCACTCAACATCCAGACCCCATCACTCAACATCCAGACCCCATCACTGAACATCCAGACCCCATCACACAACATCCAGACCCCTTCACAACATCCAGACCCCATCACTCAACATCCAGACCCCTTCACAACATCCAGACCCCATCACTCAACATCCAGACCCCTTCACAACATCCAGACCCCATCACTCAACATCCAGACCCCATCACACAACATCCAGACCCCATCACTCAACATCCAGACCCCATCACACAACATCCAGACCCCATCACACAACATCCAGACCCCATCACTCAACATCCAGACCCCATCACTCAACATCCAGACCCCATCACACAACATCCAGACCCCTTCACAACATCCAGACCCCATCACTCAACTTCCAGACCTCATCACAACATCCAGACCCCATCACTGAACATCCAGACCCCATCACAACATCCAGACCCCATCACAACATCCAGACCCCATCACAACATCCAGACCCCATCACAACATCCAGACCCCATCACTGACCATCCAGACCCCATCACTCAACATCCAGACCCCATCACAACATCCAGACCCCATCACTCAACATCCAGACCCCATCACTCAACATCCAGACCTCATCACAACATCCAGACCCCATCACTGAACATCCAGACCCCATCACACAATATCCAGACCCCTTCACAACATCCAGACCCCATCACAACATCCAGACCCCATCACTCAACATCCAGACCCCATCACTCAACATCCAGACCCCTTCACAACATCCAGACCCCATCACAACATCCAGACCCCTTCACAACATCCAGACCCCTTCACAACATCCAGACCCCATCACTCAACATCCAGACCCCATCACACAACATCCAGACCCCTTCACAACATCCAGACCCCTTCACAACATCCAGACCCCATCACTCAATATCCAGACCCCATCACACAACATCCAGACCTCATCACTCAACATCCAGACCCCTTCACAACATCCAGACCTCATCACTCAACATCCACATCCCATCACTCAACATCCAGACCTTAAGGAGGATAAGCCGATGGTTCGTTAAACTCAACCCCGCAATCAGAACAACTGGTCAACCCTGCAATCCGAACATGAACCCTGCAATCCGAACATGAACCCTGCAATCCAAACATGAACCCTGCAATCCGAACATCAACCCTGCAATCCGAACATCAACCTTGCAATCAGAACATCAACCCTGCAATCAGAACAACTGGTCAACCCTACAATCCGAACATCAACCCTGCAATCCGAACATCAACCCTGCAATCCGAACATCAACCCTGCAATCCGAACATCAACCCTGCAATCCGAACAACTGGTCAACCCTGCAATGCGAACATCAACCCTGCAATCCGAACAACTGGTCAACCCTTCAATCCGAACATCAACCCTGCAATCAGAACAACTGGTCGTCCACCTCAAACGTCACAACACTACTGACCACCACTACGAACAATAAACTGACCATTGCTGTTATAAAGAAAATTGACCACTGTTATTCCCTACAGCCTGATTCGATTCTTTTAGGTGAAACAAACAAACCAAAAAAATGCCCGACCTTATGAATACTAGCCGACAGGTCGTTAAACTCAATAGTACACGTGGACAATTTAAAAGAGAAAATCCATACTGTTTTGTTTTTTTTTCCATAAAAGCAAAATTGGTGGTTAAACAGATGGCATTGATGTGTATCGTATGGAAGGCCCATGAAAATGACTTATGAAGCCTGGCGACAGTCGGCGCCACAATGGCAGGGTGATAATTAAGAGAGAGTGTGAGAACAAGAACCGGGATGGGGAGACATCATTATGCGTGCAATGCCCGGGTTACTTGCCCTCGCCAACACACACACACACGCAAAGCGCACGTGCACACAAACACGTGCACACATACACATACAAAGAGAGAGACAGACGACAGACAGACAGGCACATCATAATTGTGGAAAGACATAAAACAAAAGAAGGAACACACACACACACACACTGGCATGCACACACACACTGGCACGTACACACATACGCACGCACGGACACACACACATATACGCACGCACACACACACACACACACACACACACACACACACACACACACACACACACACACACACAAACTGAAGACGAACACACACAAACACGCATGCACACACTAGCACGCACACATTCTGGCACGTAAACACATACGCGCGCGCTCACACACACACACACACACACACACACACACACACACACACACACGCATGCACACACTAGCACGCACACATTCTGGCACGCGCGCGTTTAATGAGTCATAGAACGAGGTTGTCATTTTCCGAAGAAATGTAGTTGACTCTATATTACCGTCAGTAGATGCAAAGAGAGAGAGAGAGAGAGAGAGAGAGAGAGAGAGCCTTGGCTGGTTGAACACTGAACACTGAAATGTTTAATGCCATTAGCTGTAAACCTTGAATGGTTGAACTCAACAAGTGACACTGATTTAACCTCTTGACTGCGCTGTTGACGTACGGCGTACGTCATGAAATGTCGCTCAGCAATGCTGTATTGACGTGCGCCGTACGTCATGTTACAACGTTCCATGTTTCGAGTCCCGCATTACAGAAAATACAGTCTGCTAACCATTAAATTAGCTCCCCTGAGAGCTCTTTATCTCCTGAGTTCCATAACCTAAAATTATTCATTAGATTGTCATATTTATGGCGAAAGTTTTGCAAGTTTGTACGAAGCTCAAGTTGTGTTTGCAAAGCCATGGCTGAACGCAGACAAACCCAAACACTTGCACTTGTATTGAAAGAATTCTTTCGCGATGCAAACAGTAGAGATGAAGATTGTGGACTGAATGAGACAGAACTGCGTGAAATTGATGCCGAAGACGCTGATTTTGACAATGGAGGGGGGTGGGAGGTGGCGTTGTGTGACGAAACTGAAGACAAGCAAGCTCAGCTGATTCAAGATGCAGGTGGGTGTTTTCGAGGTTTGTCAGTTTATTATTTGCTCTCCGTTTGTTTGTAACAATGAATATGACTGCATTGTGTGTGTTTTGAATGTGTTAGCTGTGGTAAGTGGCTTCGTCAGTCACTGATCAGTGTGTGTGAGTGAGAGTCAGTCACGTGGGTTACTGTGTGTGACCATCACAGCCCAGGGGGCCGTGGCTTGCTGGCTGGCTCATTGTTGATGACAGCGTGTGTCGCTCGCCTGCAGCTTTCTGTGTGTTCGTTCCTGAGTGTGTATTGGTTTGTTGTTGTTATTGTTGTTGTTGTTGTGTGTGTGTGTGAGAGAGAGAGAGAGAGAGAGAGGGAGGTGGGGGTGGGGGGGGGGGGGAGAGATGATGTTTATAAAACTGAAATCAGAGAATGATATACAGAACTGTGTGTCTAAATTACTTTGTAAATGCAACACTTGTAGAAGTGTGTGTGTGTGGTGTGTGTGTGTGTGTGTGTTGTCATTTTGTTTTGTATGAGAAAGAGAGAATGAAGGGGGTGTGGCATACCATGAACCAGTTTCAGTGTGTGTGTGTTTTGGGGGGTGGGGTAGGTATGTGTGTGTTTGTATTTCAGCTTCTGAAAACAATCAGAAATAAAATGGTACCATTTCATGATCTTTTTATATGTAAAAAAAAACAAAAAACAAAAAAAAACCAAACCCAACAGACTTAGTCTTTTATGCAATGTGTTTCAGGTATGCAGCATGCTGATGATCATGATGTTCATCCTGGACCATCTGGAGCTGACAACTTGCCACAAACCTACAACTGAAGACCAGCAGCAGCAAGACCAAAAGGCAGTAAACAAGCCTCCAGCAATTCTGGATTACAACAAAACATGGGTGCCATGGACCATCATGACCAACAGCTGCAGCCCTACGTTGTCACAAGGAAAACCTTGAAGTGGTACAAATAGCTGTGTGTGCATTTTCTACAAATTGCCATGCTGAATGCACACATCCTCTACAAAAAAGCAGGCAACAGCAGTACACTCCTGGACTTCAGAAGGATGTAATTAGTGCCATGATTTTTGGTGACCAAGACACTGCTAAAGATGACCACGCTTTTTGTCTTGTGTGGACGACACTTCATCCAACCTACCCCACAGAAGGCCTGGCCACAAAGGAGTGCAGAGTCTGCTGGAAGAAAGGACAAGAAAGGGTGTGGGGTTCTACTGCCCAGACAGCCCCAGCAAACCAGCACTGTGTCTTGAAGACTGTTTCTGCAAGTACCCGCACACAGCGTTTTTACTGGCGGTAGATCCTGGGTGAGTACACCATTTCATTCTTTTGTGTGGACTGTGTTGGAGTCTTTTGCACCTGGACACTGTTGCTCAGCCTTGACAGTGTGTGTGGTTGATCACAACAGTCACAAGAAAGACAGGTTGATAACCTGGTTGATATTGTAGCACCTAAATGATGGAATGACAGTCCCAATTTTTTTTATTAATGCATTTGATGGAATTTTTCTGTCAGATTGACTCATTATTTGAACATGTGAGTATCAAAAACAAAATCTTGGTTCATTTCCTTTCATTTGATATATACTTTTATGCACTTATCTTCAGTACTTTTTGAAATATAAGCAAATTAAAATCATTGGCGTGTTTTTCCTGTTTTCTGAACATTTTCTCAGCATAGCCCATAGCAAATCGTACTAGCAGTGAAGGGTTTAGATCACTGGTGACACCACCATTTTATTCAACAACAGGCTGTACATTATCCTCAGCCTGTCTGTCTGTCTGTTTATGCCCCTTTAACTCTGTCGTTTTATATTATTATTATTTTTAAACTCTCTCTTTCTTTAGTAGTAGCACAATATTCAAACACATTAACCCCTTCACTTCTGCTTACACGTATGCTCATCTGTGAAGGGCTGTCACTTACTGAAGTCCGGATGTCGTTTCACCATTTCCTATTGGAAATTGATCCTCCTGGGATTGCACTACTTCTGTTCAATTACACCACTTAAAAGCGCGCGCACACACACACACACACACACACACACACACACACACACACACACACACACACACATGATAAAATTCACTTCAAATTCACGCCGCACTTTAGACCAAAGTTCAGTAGTCTAGGGGTCTAAACCTTAATCAGGATTAGAACATCTTAAAAACTCGTTTGAGATTTAGGCGTGTCACCGTTTTAAAGATCCACACATTCTGTCTATGAGAAAAATGCACGGGAATAAAATTTGACTGTCCGCCTTGGAGGTAGGTCTGTCACACTGAAACAGACGCCCACTTCATTTTGTCTTGTCCAAAATGTCTTGTGAAATTAGAGATCTGCACTCCGCAAAGACTTGGCTCGCTGTGATCGCATAGTTCAGGCGTTGGATTTGTGACCCAGTGGTGTGAGTTTGAGTCCCCGTTTCGGCATAGCGTTTTGTCTTTGGTAAAGGCACTTGACCTGATTTTCGTCAGTCACTCACCCCACTTGTGAATGGGGACCTATGTCCAACTGCTTTGCTCGGTTTTAAACTTTTTGACAGTTACACGTGACTAAATGCCTACGTTGACCGAATTACGCCATTGGTCAGTTCCATACTACACACAGTTAGTAGCGGGTTACGACCATACTACGAACAGTGATGAGTCAAATATAGGGAAGAAGTACACGAACTTGTCAGTTAGTGTCATAAAAACAACTTAGAACTCAACGCATCAAAAACCAAAGAATTAGTTCTAGATTTCAGGAAGACCAGATCTGACCCCTTACCACTTGTCATTGAAGACAAGCAAGTAGAGATCATCAGCGACTTTAAATTTCTCGACTGATCATTTCCAACGATTTCAAATGGGAGAAAAATACGGAAAAAATTTGTTAGAAAGCACAACAGCGCCTGTACTTTCTTCGGCGCCTCAAAAAGTTCGGAATTAGAAAAGAAATCATGGTTGATTTCTACTGAGCAGTCATTGAAAGTGTGCTAACCTTCGCTATTACTGTTTGGTACGGAAAACATTTCCAGGACAGAAGTCGCAGCCCTGAACAGAATCGTAAAAACTGCCACCAAGATTACCAGGGCTCATCTACCTTCTCTAGATGACATATATCATAAGCGGCTACTCAAAAAAGCAAAATCAATCAGCCAGGATGAATCACATCCAGCTTTTGGGATTTTTCGAGATGCACCCCTCTGATCGACGGTACAGAAGTATGAATGAAAACCAGTCGCTTCGCCAATAGCTTTTCCCAAAGCAGTCAATGTCCTGTCTCTCGAAACAAATCCAGTGTGATAAATACAATTGTGCAACAACAACCATCTACCTGAATATCTAGTCATCAGCCCCATCCACATGTAATATGCAGCTTCTGTTCAAACGTGTGTGTGTATGTGTGTGTGTGTGGGTGTGTGTGTGTGTGTGTGTGTGTGTTGTGTGTGTGTGTGTGGTGTGTGTGTGTGTGTGTGCAGTGCTGGATGCGTGAGTATGCACAAGTTATTATATTGATATGCACTTGTATGTATCTTATTTTCTACTGTATCTGTGTTTGTGTATGATTTTCGATTTATGTTCGTATCTTGTTATATACTATCCCCCCCAATATTCTTGTGACCCCGGTACACTTGATAATGAAGACATATTCTATTCTATTCTATTCTACTAGGCAAACTTGCCCAGCATCTACACATCTTGATGCAGCCCAGCTGCGCTGGGCAGGCCATGTAGTTCGCATGCAGACCACCGGCTCCCCAGAAACTGCTGTACGGCGAACTCCAACATGGCAAGCGCTCCCATGGAGGCCAAAAGAAGCGCTTCAGAGACACTTTGAAAGCTTCTCTGAAGGCCTTCAACATCAGCCACAACACATGGAGCTGAAGCAATGGACAGACCAAAGTGGCGTTCAGCTGTCCACAAAGGCGCCAAATCCTGTGAGGCCAACAGAATCGCTGCAGCAGAGCAACGTAGACAGGCCAGGAAAAGCAGTGCCAGCAAGTCCCCGACAGCCGCCACCATCCCCTGTCCCACACTGGCCGTCAGAACTCCGGGCCGCGGATTGGCCTGACCTAGTCATCTGCGCACCCACAGAACCCAACCCACCCGCCCCAGGATGACTAGATGGTCCTCGTCGATCCCGATGGACGAACCGCACACTAAGCTCTTCCGTCCGAGCTTTGCACCTGGCTCCTGACTTGTCGGGGAAAGGCTGGAAGGAGAGAACTGGGCCCCGCCTTCCTCTGCCAATGCCCTTGACTCTGAGTTTGAATTCACCGCCCCGGTGTCAGTAAAAGGCGATGAGACTTAACATTTCAGCCACTTTATAGACCTGTATCAGACATCCTGCATGCTTCAAACTACAGCTCCTGCTCGCAAATAACGCTTTGAAACAAGATCTGGAAAAAAAAAACACCTTTTAAGTAGTATCTACATGATTGAAGCACTCCATTCTATCAAATTTTGTAATAAATGGATCAGCATCTATTCCTTCCATGCATGCGCGTGCGGGCGTACGCGCGGGCGTGCGTATACGCACGCGCGCGAGCGCGTGTATCTCTACCGTAGGATACCGGGGGTCTTTCAGTATCAACAGCATCCCCACCTTCTGGAAATTTTGTGATGAAATTTCCTCTTTTCTATCACTCTCTTTGTTTCTGCCTTTTCTTTTTTTCTTCCCTTTATGTTGTCTCCCTTTTCGCCTTCCCGCCATTTCCCCCTTTTTTCATGGTCTCCTTTTCTGCCTTTCCCGTCCATTCCCCTTTCGTCTTTATGTTGTCTCCTTTTCCTGCTTCCAGTCCATTCCCCCTTTTTTTCCCTTTTGTTGTCTCCTTTTTCTGCCTTTCCCCTCCATTCCCCCTTTTTTCCTTCACTGTTGTCTCCTTTTTTTGCCTTCCCCCCGTCCCTTTTCCCCTTCTTTCCCTTTTGTGTCTCCTTTTTTTCTGCCTTCCCCCTCCTTCCCCCTTTTTTCCTTTATGTTTCTCCTTTTTTGCCTTCCCAGTCCATTCCCCCTTTTTCCTTTACTGTTGTCCCTTTTTTTGCCTTTCCAGTCCATTCCCCTTCTTCCTTCACTGTTGTCTCCCTTTTTTTCCTTCCCAGCCATTCCCTTTCTTCCTTCACGTTTCCTCCTTTTTTTGCCTTTCCCCCTCCATTCCCCTTTTTTCCTTCCTGTTGTCTCCTTTTTTGCCCCCCCCGTCCATTCCCCTTTCTATTTCACTGTTGTCTCCATTTCCTGCCTTCCAGTCCTTTTCCCCCTTTTTATCTTTACTGTGTCTCCCCCTTTTTTGCCTTCCCCGTCCTTCCCCCTTTCTTTCTTCACTGTTGTCTCCCTTTTCTGCCCTTCCCAGTCCATTTCCCCCTTTTTATCTTCACGTTTTCTCCTTTTTTTTTGCCTTCCCCTCCATTCCCCCCTTTCCTTTACTGTGTCTCCTTTTTTTGCCTTCCCGTCATTCCCTTTCTTCCTTAATGTTGTTTCCTTTTTTCTGCCTTCCCCCCCGTCCTTCCCCTTTTTCCTTCCTGTTGTCTCCTTTTTCTGCCTTCCCCTCCATTCCCCTTTCTTTCTTTACTGTTTTCCCTTTTCCCGCCTTCCCAGTCCATTCCCCTTTCTATCTTCACTGTGTCCCCTTTTCTGCCTTCCCCGTCCCCTTCCCCCCTTTTTTCTTCACTGTTTCTCCCCTTTTTTGCCTTCCCGTCCTTTTCCCCTTTTTATCTTCATGTTGTCTCCTTTTTCTCCTTCCCAGTCCATTCCCCTTTTATCTTTACGTTGTCTCCTTTTGCCCCTTCCCAGTCCATTCCCCTTTCTTCCTTTACTTTTGTTCCTTTTTTTGCCTTCCCCGTCCTTCCCCTTTCTATCTTCATGTTGTCTCTTTCCCGCCTTCCCAGTCCTTTCCCTTTTTATCTTTACGTTTCTCCTTTTCCCGCCTTCCCGTCCATTCCCCCCTTTTTCCTTCCTGTGCCCCCTTTTTCTGCCCCCCCAGTCCATTCCCCCTTTTTTCCTTCACTGTTGTTCCCCTTTTCTGCCTTCCCAGTCCATTCCCCTTTCTTCCTTTCACTGTTGCCTCCTTTTCGCCCTTCCAGTCCATTCCCCTTTCTTCCCTGTTTTCCCTTTTTTTGCCTTCCTCCTTCCCCTTTCTTTACTTTGTCTCCTTTTTCGCCTTCCCGTCCATTCCCCTTTTTTTCCCTTTACTGTGTCTCCTTTTCCCCGCCTTCCCGTCCTTTCCCCCCTTTTATTTCACTTTTTCTCCTTTTCCTCCCTTTCCCCGTCCTTCCCTTTCTTTATGTTGTTTCCCTTTTTTGCCTTCCCAGTCCATTCCCCTTTCTTCCTTTACTGTTTTCTCCCTTTTTTTTTCCTTTCCCAGTCCATTTCCCCCTTTTTCATGTTTTTCTCCCTTTTCGCCTTCCAGTCCTTCCCTTTCTTCACTGTTGTTCCTTTTTCGCCTTCCCCGTCCCTTCCCCCTTTTTTCCTTCACTGTTGCTCTTTTTCCGCCTTCCCATCCTTTCCCCTTTTTATCTTTATGTTGTCTCCTTTTCCTGCCTTTCCCCTCCATTCCCCCTTTTTCATTTTGGGCTACTTTTTCTGCCCCCCAGTCCATTCCCCCTTTCTTTCCCCGTTGTCTCCTTTTTCTGCCTTTCCCCGTCCATTCCCCTTTCTTCACGTTGGCTCCCTTTTTTTCCTTCCCCGTCCATTCCCCCCCCTTCCTTCACGTTGTCTCCTTTTCCTGCCTTCAGCCTTTCCCCCTTTCTTCTTAATTTTTCTCCTTTTCCTGCCTTCCCAGTATTCCCCTTTCTTCCTTCACGTTGCCCCCTTTTTTTGCCTTCCCGTCCTTCCCCCTTTTTTCCTTTATGTTGTCTCCCTTTTTTTCCTTCCCGTCCATTCCCCTTTCTTCCCCCAGTTGCCCCTTTTTCTGCCTTCCCAGCCATTCCCTTTTTTCACTTTTGCTCCTTTTTTTGCCTTCCCCGTCCCCTTCCCTTTCTTCCCACTGTTGTCTTTTTTCGCTTTCCCAGCCTTCCCCTTTTTGTCTTCACTGTTGCCCCTTTTTTTTTTTCCTTCCAGTCCCTTTCCCCTTTTTTTTATGTTGTCTCCTTTTTTTTGCCCTTCCCCTCCATTCCCCCTTTTTCCTTCCTGTTTTCTCCTTTTCTGCCTTCCATCCCTTCCCCTTTTTATCTTCCTGTTTTTTCCTTTTTTTGCCTTCCCAGTCCATTCCCCTTTTTTCTTCACTGTTGTTTTCCCTTTTTCTGCCCCCAGTCCATTCCCCTTTCTTTACTGTTGCCTCCTTTTTCTGCCTTCCCCGTCCATTCCCCTTTTTCCTTCACTGTTGTTTCCTTTTTCTGCCTTCCCCGTGCTTTTCCCCCCTTTTTTCCCTTTACTGTTTTCTCCTTTTTCGCCTTCCCCCCCGTCCTTTTCCCCCTTTTTCCTTCATGTTGTCTCCCTTTTCTGCCTTCCGCCTTTCCCCTTTCTGTCTTCACGTTTTCTCCTTTTTCGCCTTCCCAGTCCTTTCCCCCTTTTTATCTTCACTTTGTCTCCTTTTTCTGCCTTCCCAGTCCTTTCCCCTTTCTTTTCATGTTGTTTCCTTTTTGCCTTCCCAGTCCCTTTTCCCCTTTCTATCTTCACTGTTGTTCCTTTTTCTGCCTTCCCCGCCCTTCCCCTTTTTCTTCCTTCCTGTTGTCTCCTTTTTTTTGCCTTCCGTTTTCCCTTTTCCCCCTTTTTATCTTCCTGTTGTCTCCTTTTTTGCCTTTCCAGTCCTTTTCCCTTTTATCTTTACTGTTTCCCTTTTTCTGCCTTCCCTCCTTCCCCCTTTTTTCCCTTTACTTTTTGCTCCTTTTTCTGCCTTCCCAGTCCTTTCCCCTTTCTTCCCTTTACTGTTGCCTCCTTTTTCGCCTTCCCTCCATTCCCCCCTTTTTTCCCTTTCCCGTTGTCCCTTTTTCGCCCCTTCCCGCCATTCCCTTTCTTCCCTTTATGTTGTCTCCTTTTCCGCCTTCCCCGTTCCTTTCCCCTTTTTCTTCACTTTTCTCCCTTTTCTGCCTTCCCCCGTCCCTTCCCCCTTTCTTCCTTCACTGTTTCCTCCTTTTTTGCCTTCCCCGTCCATTGCCCTTTCAAACTTCATGTTTTCCCTTTTTTCTGCCCTTCCAGTCCCCTTCCCCTTTTTCTTCACTGTTGTCTCCTTTTTTTGCCTTCCCAGCCATTCCCCCTTTTTTTTTTTAAAACAAGCCTTGACACTTTTTTCTTCTTCTCTTTTCCGCTCTGGAGGTGCTGCCTGTCGTTTTTGCTCGGGGATTAATTTTTTTTTTTTGCTTTTTTGTTTTTGTTTTTTTTTTGTTGTTTTTTTGTGCTGCCCGCATCTGCGCGTTTCAGTGCATTACTCCCCCGCCCCTCATTTAGTTCCCCCCATACCGGCCACCCTGGGTTGTCCCTCACAGTTACAGCATCGGCGTCCGCGGGAACCCTCGATGTTAGATTAATATTGAAAGTGTAAAAACGGCCGGGTGGTCGCCTCTGTCCCTTTGCGTGTTTTTTGCCTGTGTGGCCATTTTGTATTTTTTTGTTTGGGTTTGAAGTATTTTTTTTCCTTTTACAAATTTTTTTTTTTTCTTCTTTTTTTAATCCCGGGGAGATAAATTAAACGGGGGTGGCCTTATCTTTTTGTCCCGAGAAACAAAAGTTAAAGGGGTTTTATGAACTTTCGTAGGTTTATACGACGGTTTTTTTGTGTTGAGTAGTGACACTTTTGTGTTTAAGCTGTTGGGTTAAGTGGTTGGACAGTCCTGATTGGCCCTGTGCGCTCGTGGACTATAACAATAAATACTACTATACTGCATACTACAACTCTACTCTCTCTCTCTCTCTTTTCTCTCTCTCTCTTTTGGTGTGAGTTGTGACACTTTTTTTGTTTTAAAGCTGTTGGATTAAATGTAGTTGGACAGTCCCCGATATGGCCCTTTGCGTCATCTGGCTTTAAGCAAAAAACTATACTACTACTACTATATTATACTACACACTCTGAGTGGTGTGT
>NC_134877.1:68995480-69030480 GCF_041734735.1 Babylonia areolata | reverse complement strand
GCACATATTCAGGAGCGAAACATTTGAATGGACATGACACAGTGAAATGTATGTAGACACTATGATCTTTAGCTTACAGCAAAAAACATTTGACTGACTGGATGAATCTTGTACCTAGCAGAAAGATGCCAAAGGTGTTAGAGAATATCAGATTTTAAAATACCGCTTTGCTCTGTCAACGGTTTTATTTACACTTGTAAACATCTACCTCAAATCACTTCTACATAAACTTGATAAAGGCCTGCACTTTTTTCCATAATTTATTTCCCTCTCATTTACTACACACAAATTTCTGTTATGCATGGAGGAGAATGACTGATCAACAAACACTAATTTGTGTGTAAGATTCAGATTATCATTAACTTAGTCAAAAGATATTCCCTGGATTAATGGCAGGAAACAAAATATGCATTACTCTGGTAATAAAAGAGAAGAAAAACAAAACAGCACAGGAAGAGAGAGAAAAGAATTTTGATTGTTTTTAGTTGTTGTTTTTTTACAGACTGCTCTCCAAAGACTACCATCACAATTTATGACAAAGGAGCTCCCCCATCCACACATTCACACTCACATACACACACAGTCACAAACATACAGAGTGACATACATACACACACTGACACATATACAAACAGTATATGACAATAATTCTTTCTTTACTGATTTATCTGTGCATGCCTCATGTCTCAAACTTCAAAGAGGTTTCATAACAATGACAAATTCTATTTACACACACACACACACACATTCCCTCACCGTTCAAAATCTTCTGGAATCCAGAAATGGTGTCCTTGAGGTGCACATACTTTCCCTCAGAGCCAGTGAACACCTCGGCCACCTGGAAGGGCTGGGACAGGAAGCGCTGCATCTTGCGGGCGCGGGACACTGTCAGCTTGTCCTCCTCTGACAACTCGTCCATACCCAGGATGGCGATGATGTCCTGCAGCGACTTGAAGTCCTGCATGCACACAACACAAGGTTCCATCACTTAGCTGGACTAAAAATGAACTTTTAGAGTACTGATCCAGAATTCACCAGGGATCAGGGTTCAGGGGCCCATTTCCGCATATAGTATTGTCCTTGGAAAAGGCATTTCACTGATTTTCCTCACTCCACTCAGGTGTGAATGGGAACCAGACTTTGGTTGGGTAAGGTTAAATGTCAGAAGGGCCTGTTTTCCTCTGCTGAGCCCTGAACAGTGGATATCAATTCACTGCCCCGATGGCCGTAAAAAGCTATGAAATCTTCAATAATTTATGTCTTGCAAACAACCTAACGGTTAGTTAATTCCTTCTTCTCCCTTTCTTTTGATTTTCTTTTTTGCGTGTGTCTTCTGTCATACAATCTTGCGCCAAGCTTCTTTCTCTTTCACATACATGAAACAGTAAACGGATGCATGTCTTCACCTAATAGCAGTTTCATGAATCAGAAGCATGGTCACCTCTGTTCCTTTCCCATAAGCACATACCAAATTCTCCCACAACAGGTGGTTGACAGACTGGTATGTATATATATAAATGCTTGTGTTCAAATGAGTTTTTTCTTACCCCCCCACCCCCACCCAAAAAAGATCTTTAAATAATAAACAAATTTCATAGACTGTATATTTATGAAAACAGAACTGATGCAAGCATTCTCATTTTCCAAACCAATGCTCTAAAGCCCTGACATTCCTCTTTGATTCCTGAAGAGACAAAGCCCTAAAACATTCCTCTTTGATTCCTGAAGAGACACCCTGAGCTCTAGTTTCAGTATAAGGAGGCATCAAAGCATGCAGACTGATCATATTTGCTAAAGCTTATGTACTAAAGGGAAGAAAAAAGGAAAGAAACAGATTCCTGACCACGGTCAGGCCTTGAGAGCCAACTAAATTCCAAAAATGGGAGTAAAAGTGCATGTGTTCTAAAAAAAATAAAAAATAAATGAATAAAAAAAAAGAGAGAGAAAAAAACGTAAAATGAGTATTTTCAAAGTTTGAAAAAGAAACACAAAACAAAAAAACACAAATAATCTTCTTCTTTCTTTCTTTATCCGTCCTCTTGTACCATCTAGGGCGTCGAGGGGAGAAAGAGCTGACGGGCCCTGGCAAGCTGGAAGGCCTCGTTGGGTGGAATGTTGTGGGTCTTCAGGGTTTCTTTCACACCGTCAATCCAGGTCTTCCTTGGTCTTCCTCTTGCCTTGTATCCTGATATCCTTTTGTTGTACGCTTTACTGGCCATCTGGTGAGGTGCCATACGTGTTAGATGTCCAAACCATCTGATCGTTTGGCTTTGGATATGGTGGAGGACAGGTGTTGTTCCCACCATTTCTCTGATCCTGGTGTTTCTGATCATGTCCCGTCTGGTCTTGTTGACGGCTCTCCTCAGACATCACATCTCGCAAGTGGTTATTTTGCGTTCCAGACTTTTTGTCAGGTCCATGTCTGGCACTGGTAGGTCAAGGTGGGGATGAAGATGGAGGTAATGAGTTTGGCTTTGGTCTCAATGGGGATGTTGGGATGTTTGAGGAGTGGGGCAAGCTGGTAGCTGACGCTGTTAGCCTTCTGTACTCTCGTCTCAATCTCTCTGTTGAGACGTCCATCTTCCGAGAAAATACTGCCGAGATACTTGAACTCGCTGACTTGTTTCAGCGGAATTCCGTTGACGTTGATGTTTAGGTTGCCAGGTGTTCTGCTGACCTTCATCGTCTCGGTTTTGCTGATGCTGATCTTCATGTTGAGCTCCTCGCACTGTGTCTTCAGTCTGTCTGTGTGCTCTTGAAGTTGTTCTTCTTTCTCATGTTCCAGGCTTTGGTCATCTGCGAACAGCATCTCATTCAGATCTTCTGGGTTGGGGTTTGCTTCTTTTGTGATTTTATCCATGTATATGATGAAAAGTAACGGTGATAGAACACACCCTTGTCTCACTCCAGATGACACCTCGAACCAGTCTGTGAGTCCGTTTTGGGTGCGGACTGCACTCATACTGTTGTTGTAGATGGCTCTGATGTTGTCCAACAGTTGTCCCCTGATGCTGTACTCTTCGAGTGTTTGCCATAGCTTGTTTCTGTCCACTCGGTCAAATGCTTTCTCCTGGTCTACAAACACAAGATTTAGTTCTCTGTTGTGCTCGATTGTCTTTTCGCTCAGTTGCCTGAGAGCGAAGATAGCGTCTGTACACCCTCTTCCTTTTCTGAAGCCCATCTGCGCCTCACTCAGTAATGGTTCCACCTTGTACCTTGTACGCTGTTCCAAGATCTTTGCGTACATCTTTCCTGTGTGGCTCAGGAGGGAAATTCCTCGATACATGCTGCAGTCTTTTTTGCTGCCTTTCTTCTTCCAGATTGGTACCACAACTGCTCTCTGCCAGTCTTCCGGGACTGTCCTCTCCATCCATGCTTTCTGGAATATTGTGGTCAGCCAGGTGATTCCTGTTTCTCCACATGCCAGGATGGCTTCAGTTGTAATGCCATCAATGCCTGCTGCTTTGTTCCTTGGGCTGGTCTTTAGTGCCTGCTGTACCTCTGATCTTAAAATGTTTGGTTCTTCTTCTTCTGGGTGGTGTGGATGAAACTGGATCTGTGTGGTATTTTGGCTGCTTGGGTTCAAAAGTTCCTTGAAATATTCCTGCCATCTATTTTTGATGCTGTCTTCCTTACTGAGAGGGTTCCCATCTTTGTCATTGACCACTGTTGTTGGGCTGTATGGCTCATCTCGTAGTCTCATTGCTTTGACACTTTTGTAGAACTGTCGTGGTGACTGTTTGCACAGTTCACTTAATTCCTCGCCATATTTCTTCCATGACACACAAATAATCAAAAACAAAAATGAAAGCAGGCCATATTCAGCAAAAATGATACAAACACTCGCACACTTGTACACCCCCCCAACCCCTCACTCACCCACTGGACATCCGAGGGGTCTGTGTAGAGGAGAAGAGAGGACTGGCCGTACTGAGTGATTTAATCTAACAGATTGAGAACAGGACCAGCATCCTGTTGATGAAAGTCTACCTGACCCCCCGAGTGTGGAATGTCTCGACAAACCAATCAGTGCACAGGAAGTCCTGTCAGCAATAAATGCTTTAAATCTGAATATTTCCCCGGGGCCTGATGGTGTACTTGCGGGCATGTTGAAAAACTCTGTAACATGTGCACTCCCATTCATTGTCAAGTTGTTTAACCATATTTTTGACTCTTGAACTTACCCAAGGGCTTGTTCAGATGTCATTATTGTGCCAGTTCACAAAGGGGGGGGGGGTCCAGATAACCCAGATAATTTCCGTGGAGTTTCGCTCTTGAGTATTTTGGGAAAGGGGTTTTCTCGTATTCTAAATGAACGTTTAACTAGCTGGGCTGACGCCAACCAAAAGATTGAGGAGGTACAGGGCGGTTTTTAGTGCAGGTTATTCTACTGTTGATAACATTTATGTTTTTTATGCAGCTGTCCAGAAATATCTGTTGAAAAAGTCAGGAAAATTCTGTTTGTTTTGTAGATTTTAAGAAAGCTTCTGACCGTGTAAACAGAGCAACATTGTGGAAGACTCTACGTCAAACAGGTATTGGTGGGAAAAAGCTTCGCATTTTGACCAGTATCTACAAGTCTGTGCGTTCTTGTGTGCGATGCCCAGACAGTATCACTGAATTTTTCGAGTGTCCCATTGGGGTGAGACAGGGATGTGTGCTTTCACCCATTTTCTTTTCTTTCTTAATTAATGAATTGGCCCTTGAAATTGCAAGAACTGGTAAGCATGGTGTCCAGCTTTCACCAGATATTGTGGAGATTTTATCAATTTTGTTCGCAGATGATGCAGGCCTGACCTCTTACTCAGCTGCTGGATTACAAAGCCAGATCAACATTTTGAAAAGTTTCGCTGACAATTTTGACATGGAATTAAACTGCTGTGAGGCACACAAGCGTGCGCAATGAAAACAGAAGTTAAAAAAAGAAGAAGAAAGCCTCAGTGGATCAAACAATTATGGTCAATGCACAAATGCTCTGAATATCAACATTATTTCTATTTCTTTCTGTCCACCTCTTCTCACAGATTCTTATATAGCGCCTATCCTCGGTTGGAGGCCAAGCTCTAAGCGCTTTACAAATATGGGGTCATTTGCACAACAGGCTGCCTACCTGGGTAGAGCCGACTGACGGCTGCCATTGGGTGCTCATCATTCGTTTCCTGTGTCATTCAATCGGATTTCAGGCACGCACACATACACAGTAAGACCGACATGTAACATTTTACGTGTATGACCAATTTCTTTATTCGGCTATTGCACCCATCGTGTATAAGTATGTGCACAGGCATGCACACAAAGTGAAGTACACACAGACAGACTGACAGACACAGACACATACAGAGAAAAAAGCCTTTTTAGAGAAAAAAGACATCAGGGCAGGGTGTCTTTGATACATGGAAACCTCTGTGTGTGTGTGTGTGTGTGTGTGTGTGTGTGTGTGTGTGTGTGTGTGTGTGTGTGTGTGTGTGCGTGTGTGTGTGCGTATGTGAGAGAGAGAGAGGAGAGAGAGAGAATAATTTAAAAGAATCGTTTTAAAAGGATTTAAAACTAATAAAAGGGAAAAGTGCGGTGGGAAAACTCCTAACATTAAACAACTACACCAAATTTCCGATTGGTCTGTGCAGTATATGGCACATTCTTTTATTTAAGAAAATGTCTTGCTGTCAAACACACATTGAAGTGAATGCTGAGAAAAGCTAAAACACACAAAGAGTTGACCATGTCAAGCTGTGGATATCATGAAAGAGGCTAATAATATAGAGACACTGTGAATCAACCAGCTGTGCAAGCTGAGTTTTCTTGTCATGATCACACATTTGATTATTCAGTTGCCAGTGTTTGTGTTCAGCATTCTAAGTTCAGTATCAACAACTATTGTGTTATAGATATTCAAAAAGAGCTAGTGGTGATTTTTGTTTGTTACATTTGATTTACTCAGTTACTGATGCTTTTTGTTCCATACAAAGCTCTTCACTTCCTCAGTGCATGTGTGTGTGTGTGTGTGTGTGTGTGTGTGTGTGTGTGTGTGTGTGTGTGCTTGCATGTATGGGGTGTAAGAGAAACAGAGAGAGGGAGTGAGAGAGAGCGCGCAGAAAGGGGAGGGGGGTTGGGGGTACATTTTCGGTGGAGTGGACGTTTCGTGATACAAAGAGAGGACATTTTCAGAGTAGGGGGGACATTTGAGAACGAAGCTAAATCGCAAGAAGGGGGACATTATGGCTGCTGATAATATCCGCAGGGGACATTATGAACGGCGAGTAAGTCCCCGGGGGACATTTCCAGCGGTCAAATTGTCCCCCGGGGACGTTTGCGGGGTAGGGGACAGTCTGGGATGCTACACCGTGTCAGAAGCGACGACATAAGAAAGACGGTACACCCATCTACCAGTACACAGCACAACAACGCCAGACGCAACAGTAGTTTAGTCACTCAAGAAGAATGCCAGTTAAAATCCTTTCACCGCCCGTCAATTTAGAGTGCAAAATTCTCTTGTGCTATAAACACAGACATTATGGTGTTAAAGAATAGCTGGGAATTCCCCCTGCGATGTGTAGAAAATATGGCCTTCCTACCACCAAACATAAAGTGCATTAGTTTCATGAATAACAGACCCATGATCTGGTCACCCTTCAGTGACATGGGTCCTCTACCTAGCTCCTGCATAAATGCGAGTTTGGCAGCCAGCCCTGCGACTCCACAATACGAAATAACACTCACAGTCATTGACGCAACTCATCGAACTCGATTTGATTGTGTTCAGCGACGACGGTGGTTGAGTTTCAGGCACGCTCCGCGCACGTTGCGGGACGCTAAAGGCCTCCCGTATCGTTGCTGACCGCCAGCTGTCCGCACGACACCTTCACGGTAGGAGCGCTCGAAAAAAGCAAAGTAAGTTGGGCGTGATATCATATTATAAAAATCTGTTAATAAAAACGCAAACTCACGGTGGCTACGCTGCATTAGGGGGAAAAACGTAGGCCCTATAACTGTGTTCATGTTATGCTTCGCGAGTGGGCGACACACAGGTGTTTGTGCTCTGTGTTTCATTCCTGTTTTTGCTGTCCTCGCCCTGCCCTTGTGCTTTTATATTGTTTCAAAGTGGTGTGCAAGGTGTTAAACATAAAGAGTGTGACAGTTGTGAGGCTGTTTGTGGTGGTGCTGGCTGTGTTCCGGACTAGTAGACGGGCGCAATAGCCGATTGGT
This sequence comes from Babylonia areolata, assembly GCF_041734735.1. Lineage (NCBI taxonomy): Eukaryota > Metazoa > Mollusca > Gastropoda > Neogastropoda > Buccinidae > Babylonia > Babylonia areolata. Next base: position 69,023,277 of record NC_134877.1, on the reverse strand, counting down.
TTAAGCGTTGGACTTTCAATCTGAGGGTCCCGGGTTCGAATCACGATAACGTAAAGGGTGGAGATTTTTCCCATCTCCCAGGTCAACATATGTGCAGACCTGCTAGTGCCTGAACCCCATTCGTGTGTATACGCACGCAGAAGATCAAATATGCACGTTAAAGATCCTGTAACCCATGTCAGTGTTCGGTGGGTTATGGAGACACGAAAATATCCAGCATGCATGAACCACGACAGAGTTATCGGCAAGTCGATGTTGGTCGTGTAACGGAAAGAAGAAGTGTTTGTGGTGTTTTTGTGTCACCGGGTGGTTTAAATGGCGGACAGCGAGGAGGTACAGGCGCCTTACATTACGACCGTGATTTCCATCCGCTTTTACTTTTACTTTTACCTCTAGGCCAGGAAATTTAGATTAAAATTTGCGTTAGGTCAAAATGTCTGCAAGAAAACCGTTCTTTTTACGATAAAATAGAATAAATCATACTGATCACACTGATAAAAAGTTGGCCACTGTAGGGGGGCGGGTACATAGGTAGATTTTGATTTTTAATTACCAGAATCGAATATAGATCTCCCAGTAGTTCATTAGAAGAAAATAAGAAATTAATAAAATGTGTATCACTGTTTTTTGAAGGCACAGGTAAGAATGTGTTGATGGGTGATTTTAATTATCCAGATATTGATTGGGAACAAGAAGTGTGTACCAAACACATAGACCACCCTGCTTCAAAATTTCTGGAAGTATTGCAAGATAATTTTGTGGTACAGTTTGTTACGGAACCAACACATTTCCGTGGTAATCAAACAGCAAATATTTTGGATTTAGTTTTAGCAAACAGAGATGACTTGGTTTATAATGTTTTATATTATCCCCCTATAGGTAAAAGTCACCACTCTAGCATTACTTTTGAAGTTGATTCTGGTATTCCACTACCTGATAAGTCGAAAGGCAGACGCTATTTTTATGATAGAGGTGATTATGAGACAATGAGGCATGCATTGGATGACATTAATTGGAAAGAGTCTTTGGAACTCAAATCTGTGGATGAGTGTTGGTCTTGCATTACTGATAAATTGAAGGAATTACAAGATAAGTATGTGCCTTCTAAAGAGTTTTGGACTGGAAACAAAAGTTATAAAAAGACTGTCCCACTTTCTGTTTTGGAAAAGATACGATTGAAAAGAAGGACCTTCAGATGGTATAAGAAGTACAGGACGACTGAAAATTATAATGCTTATGCACGTGCTCGAAATCAGGTTAAGAGGGCATTACGAAAAGCTACCAAGGAAAAAGAGATGTCTATTGCAAAGAACATTAAAAGTGACCCAAAGAGACTGTTTAATTATATTGCATCACAAACTAAACCAAAGGAGATTATTCCGAACTTAAGCACACCTGGTGGAACTTTAACTAACAATGACAAAGAAAAGGCTGAGGTCCTAAATTTGTTTTTCTCTAGTGTTTTCACAGTGGAAGATGTCACCAATGTTCCTTCTTTTGAGTCAGAATGCAAGGCTTCAACAGATTATGTTGAAGTTTCAGAAAAGATTATTAGTGACAAACTTTCACAGTTAAAGGTAAATAAAGCCACTGGTCCTGATGGAATACACCCTTATTTGCTAAAAGAATTACATAATAGTTTAGCTATTCCCTTAAAGATTCTGTTTGTTAAGACTGTATCACATGGTAAGATCCCACAGGCATGGAAAGTAGCACAAGTAAAACCAATATTTAAGAAAGGTAACAAACAAGACCCTGGAAACTATCATCCAGTAAGTTTGACATCGGTTGTATGTAAAGTTTTTGAAGGTTTCATACGTGATACTTTGAATAAACATTTGATTGATAACGACTTACTGTCTGATTATCAGTTTGGCTTTACCAGTGGTAGATCCTGTGTGACTCAGTTGTTGAATACTGTACATGACTGGATGCAGTCACTTGAAAACAATAAACCAATGGATGCAATTTATCTGGACTTACAGAAGGCGTTCGATAAAGTTCCACATAATAGGTTAATTGCTAAATTGCAAGGGTACGGTATTTGTGGTAAATTGTTGGAATGGATAAAAGATTTCTTATATGAGAGAACACAGTACGTATCAGTAGGGACTGAGTCATCGTGTCCTGTTAAGGTGAGTAGTGGTGTTCCCCAAGGCAGTGTCTTGGGGCCCACACTCTTTGTATATTATATAAATGACATGCCTGACATACTAGACTGTTTTGTGAAAATCTTTGCAGATGATACAAAGATCTATGAGGAAGTAGATTCTGATGTTGGTAGATTGAAATTACAAGTTAGTATTGATGGAAAATTAAATTTAATAGCAATAAATGTAAAGTTTTACACGTAGGCAGAAATAATCCACATTATGGTGGTGTGTCCATCGAGATCGATGATGACCATCGTTGTCATCCAGATGGGGGATGGGGGGAGGGTGGTGGTGGGGTGGGGGGAAGGATGCTCATGAGTCTATCTGTGAGTGCGCAGATGGCTGAATAGTCCAATCTGCGCACGAAATGTTCGCTGACAGTTGGGGCAGACAAAGACAGGCATATCATTGTCAGGGAGCTTGTTTGCCCGTGACTTTCTGGCCTGCCTCTTCTGAACAGCTGCAGCAGTCCTGTTGGCCTCGCACAACTTGGCGCCTTTGTGCACAGCAGCGCGCCATTTGTTACGGTCCACTGCAGATTCCTCCCAGGAGTCAGGGTTGATATCAAACGCTTTCAGAGAGACTTTCAGAGTATCTCTGAAGCGCTTCTTCTGACCTCCGTGTGATCTCTTCCCTTGTTGCAGCTCGCCATAGAAGAGCCTTTTGGGCAGCCGATGGTCTGGCATGCGCGCCACGTGTCCAGCCCAGCGAAGCTGGGACTGCATCAGGATGGTGAAGATGCTGGGAAGGGTGGCTTTTGCGAGCACCTCTGTGTCTGGGGTCCTGTCTTGCCACTTGATGTTCAGTAGCTTCCTGAGGCATGTTGTGTGGAAGTGGTTCAGCTTCTTGGCATGTCGTTGGTACACTGTCCAAGTTTCGCAGCCGTACAGTAGTGTGGGGAGAACTACTGCTCTGTAGACCTTTAGCTTGGTCTCAAGACTAATGCCTCTTCTGTTCCAGACATTTGCACTGAGTCTACCAAAAGTTGCACTTGCTCTTGCAATCCTGACATTCACTTCATCGTCGATGGTCGCATTTCGTGACAGTGTGCTGCCAAGGTATGTGAACCGCTCCACCGCACTGAGTCTCTGACCGTTGACTGTGATGTTGGGCTCAACGTAGGGTTTCCCTGGGGCTGGCTGATGGAGAACTTCAGTTTTCCTCGTGCTGATGGTAAGGCCGAAGTTCCTGCTGGCAGTGGCAAACTTGTCGACGCTGAGTTGCATGTCAGCTTCAGATCCAGCGTTGAGGGCACAGTCATCAGCAAACAAAAAGTCTCTGATGATGTCTGTCATGACCTTCGTTTTTGCTTGAAGCCTTCTGAGGTTAAACAGCTTGCCATCTGTTCGGTACTTTAGGCCGATTCCAACATCGCCATCTCTGAAGGCATCAGTAAGCATTGCAGAGAACATGAGGCTGAACAGCGTTGGAGCCAGGACGCAGCCTTGCTTGACACCATTTGTGACAGCAAAAGGAGCAGATGTTTCGCCATTGTCCTGGACTCGAGCCTGCATGCCTTCATGGAATTGGCTGACCAAGGAAATAAATTTCCGAGGGCATCCGTACTTGGCCATGATCTTCCACAGTCCCTCTCTACTCACGGTGTCAAAGGCCTTAGTGAGGTCGACATAGGTGGAGAACAGATCAGCATTTTGCTCCTGACATTTCTCTTGCAGCTGCCTTGCAGCAAACACCATGTCGGTGGTTCCGCGCTCTTTCCGGAATCCACATTGGCTCTCAGGCAAATGACCTTGGTCAAGGTGTGCTGTGAGGCGGTTTAGTAGGATCCTGGCAAGTATCTTGCCTGCGATGGAGAGCAAGGAAATGCCCCGATGGTTATCACAGGCTTGCCGGTTCCCCTTTCGCTTGTACAAGTGAATGATAGATGCATCTTTGAAATCCTGGGGGATCGTCTCTTCTTTCCACATGAGTGAGTACAGCTGATGAAGCTTCTCAGTCAGCACAGTGCCTCCATCCTTGTAGACCTCTGCTGGTATGGAGTCTGAGCCAGGTGCTTTGCCACTGGATAGCAGACGGATTGCTTTCTGGGTCTCAAGAAGTGTTGGCGGATCGTCCAGTGCTTCGTTGGTGGGGACTTGTGGGAGACGGTCTATGGCTTCATCATTTATGGAGGAAGGGCGATTTAAGACACTGTTGAAGTGCTCAGCCCATCGTTCGAGAATGTTCTCCTTCTCGGTGATCAAGGTATTCCCATCTGCACTGAGGAGGGGGGATGATCCTGAGGATGTGGGGCCGTAGACTTCTTTTAAGGCATCATAGAACCTCTTCATATCGTGCCTGTCAGCATATCCCTGGATCTCATCAGCTTTGTCACTCAGCCACTTATCCTGCATCTGGCGTAACTTTTGCTGAACAGTCCTGCGGATGGCATTGTACGCATCCTTTTTTGATGTGGACTTTGGGTTGCTCAGGTGGGCTTGATGCAGACGGCGTTTCTCATCCAGAAGCTGCTTGATTTCATCACAGTTTTCATCAAACCAGTCTTTGTGCTTTCTGATCATGGGTCCCAGGGTCTCTGAAGCTGTACTATAGATCAGCTCACGCAGGGTCCTCCAGTCAGACTCCACATTCTGGTTGTTCAGAGAGGCGGATTCCAGACGATCTTCCAGCAGCTCCACAAAGGACTGTTTGATGGTGATGTTTTTCAGCTTAGCGATGTTGAGCCGTTTTGGAGCCTTCTGGCCTTGGGGGCGTCTCTTGGGCTGGATTCGAATATTCAGCTTCGAGACTACAAGGCGATGGTCTGTCCAACACTCGGCGCCGCACATGGTCTTTGTTACACGTACATCTTGCCTATCCCTTTTCCTGATGATGACATAATCGATGAGATGCCAATGCTTTGAGCGAGGGTGCATCCATGACGTCCTGTTACGGGTAGGGAGGCAGAAAACTGTGTTGGTTATCAGCAGTTCGTGCTCTGCACATGTCTGAAGCAAAAGCAATCCATTTGGGTTGCAGTGGCCCACACCGTGCTTTCCAATCACTCCATCCCAGGAGATGTAGTCAGAGCCAACTCTAGCATTGAAGTCCCCAAGAATGATGAGCTTGTCTGCTTTAGGGATGGCAGCAATGACAGAGTGAATGTCCTCGTAGAACTTCGCCTTCACTTCATCCGGGTTGGTCATGGTTGGGGCGTAGGCACTGACAATGGTGAGGTGCTTCTGGCCAGATGCCAGTGGGAGTTTCATGGTCATAAGCCTATCGTTGACTCCCTTTGGGATTCCAGCTAGCTTGCTGACAAGTGCTGTTTTTACTGCAAAACCAACACCAGCCTCACGTCGCTCTTCGCTTCCTCGTCCACTCCAGAAGAAGGTGTAACCAGATCCCCGTTCACAGAGCTCGCCTTCGCCTGCAAGCCGAGTCTCACTCAAGGCTGCGATGTCGATATTGTATCTGGCGAGTTCGGATGCAACTAGTGCGGTTCTCCTTTGGGGTCTGTCCGCGTTATCTCTGTCCAGGAGAGTCCTTATGTTCCAAGCACCAATGGTGAGAGGAACGATCCTTGTTTTTTTCTTTTCTTTCTCTTTGTTTCGACCGCTGATGTAGGGTCCCCGCCAGCCGCGGTATGCTGGCCAGGGTGATATGGAGCAGGCATTTTTTAGGGCACCTTTTCTAGCCCCTTCCTCATGCCAGGGAGGTGAGCAGTGCATTCCTAAAGAGGGCTGCTCAGACGCTCAGACGGCTGCCGAGCTCCATCGCTGCTCCTGTCGACGAAGAACGACCCTATGGCCTGAGCCGCCTGCGTGCAGGTCTGCGGCTGCGACTGCCAGTGTACCCACACCTGTCGTTTCGTCGCTCGCCTGTCGCCACAGGACTTGGGGGTGATGAAAGGATGAAGGATGAAAGGTCATTTTGGATGACTGATGACTTGCGCGATGAGTTTGTTTAAAGTGAAGAGGAGTTGCGCAACGTCGACCTCACTCTCTCGTCCGGGTCCACCAATTTCCAGTGGCAAGACTAAGTCTAGACGACTGGAGGATGAGCACGGATGCAGTGGATGACCAAGATATCCTTTCGGTGTCTCATCTTGCTCTCTGCACTCCACAGTGCGTTGCTGTAACCGCCTTCCTCTCCGTTGAACCGATAGGTTTCTTCCGCAGATTCTGCCGGATCCAGACTTCGCATGCATGGGTAGACACACCCCGGGGGCCAACTGCGTGTGGCATGCACACAGCACGGTGGAGCTAGATGGCCGTCGGTGGCTCTCCTGAGCCGACGCCCTTTTATGGATCTCCATAAGGGTGTCTAGCCACCCGCCTCACCAGTCCCAGAAGGGAGTGGTGGGAGTGCCGGTTTAGTCGTCGGCAACCCGACCCTGAACAGGTTGTACTGGATTACAGGTTACCAGTAGCAGATCTAATGACCTGACCTGACCTAAAATCCACATTATAAGTATTATATGAATGGTACGGACTTGCAGGAGACTTCATCGGAGAGAGATCTTGGAGTCATTGTTGACTCTGGTCTCTCTTTTGATGTTCATGTTAATGAAACCATTAAAAAAGCCAATAGATTGACTGGAATGTTAGTTGGAAATATACAGTGTAAAAGTAAAGACATAATGGTGCCATTATTTAAGTCATTAGTCAGGCCAGTCTTAGAATATGGGAATGTTGTTTGGAATACGGGTTTAGTGAAACATATAGACAGTATTGAAAATGTTCAACGAAGATTTACTAAAAGAATCATTGGCTTTGCTGATATGGACTATGAAAGTAGGTTGCAAGCACTTAAGTTACCTAGTTTAGAATATAGAAGACTGTGTGGTGATTTAATAGAGATGTATAAAATGACACATGGATAATATGACAGCAGAACTATAAACTCTTTGTTTACATTGAATGAGAACAGTGCCACTAGAGGTCATTCCTACAAACTATTAAAAGTTTCAGTTAAAACTTCCAGATTTGCACATTTCTTTACTAACAGAGTAACAAATGTTTGGAACAATTTGTCACAAGATGTTGTTTCCGCAGGAACAGTGAATACATTTAAAAATTATCTTGATATTCATTTAAAAAATTTTAAATACAAAACTCATTTACATATTTATTGATTTTTCAAGCATTGCGCACTCAGTGTTGAAAAATGCATTAGACATATGTGTGGACTCTCTTTTTCTTCCCCACTTCAAGCGGGCAAAAGGCCTTGCCAGGCCTGCACGCCTTGATATTGATATGATAATATTTTGTATTACTTCTGCCTGTGGGAGAGCGCCTACCAAACAGTCGCAAGGCAAGCACAGGCGAAGGTTACGCAAGCGCGGTATACGGGGTCGCCAGAGGAAAGCGTTCAGCGCGGTACAGTACATGTGACTGACTGCTGCCACGCTGATGCTGATCTGTGAGCAGGTCACTGAATCTGAACAATAAGCTAGGAACAGAGCTCTTTCGGGTCAAAAGGAAACAAACATTTTCAATTTCATGTATTTTATACTAAAGTGGTAGAAGACGCAAATCCGCTTTTACGAATGTTTTCCAGTTTCCTACCATTCATGACATATCATAAAGAATTAAATCAGTATTATACCAACTGCAAAGGTGAATTTACAAAGGCAGCACTGGATCATTTAGTTCGTAAGTATAATTTTGTTGATATTTTACGCAATGCACAACTTGGATATACTCCATGCTCCGCATATTAACGCGTAGAATATGAATATCTAAATATGTGTTAACCCGTTTCGGTTTCAATGAACAATATCGGCGCTATGTCCAGACAATAAACTGGGAAAGTATGGAGGGCAGATGATGGCAAAATTGAACATCATGTCTTGATGTGAAAGGAACGGTATGAAATACATATTTTTCTTTGGAAATGAAGCGGTATTTCCAAATGTGACTCACGAAACCTGGCGCAGTAGACGTCGATTTATCGTGGGATATAAATAATAATCATAATGATAACAATGGATCATAAATTTTATTAATGATTATGTAAAACTTTCTTGTAACACGTGTAACATTGAATCCAAGTTACCTAAACTAACTTTCCCGACGCAGATGTTTGAATTACTGGATTTATAATGATAGTAATGAATCTATCACACGATCCTTAGCCAATGCAATGCATTCAAACAAAGCCTGTGCAAAATTATGTATTTTATTAATGATTACCTAAAACCTTATGAATTCAGAATAACGCTGCCAGACTCATTTGCAGAGCTTCTAAATTTGACCATGTTTCTCCTCTCCTTCAGTCTCTCCACTGGTTGCCTGTTTCTGATCGAATAGACTATAAGCTATCCACTCTGACCTTTTCTGCAGTCAACGGATCTGGCCCAAAGTATCTTTCTGAACTCATCCATATCTATACCCCGTCTCGCCAGCTCCGTTCTTCCTCTGATACTCGACTTCTCGTCATTCTGATTCCCTCGCATCTTTTAAATCTCGTCTCAAAACTCACCTTTTCCCTCAGCAATAAGTTCAGTTGTGGCAGGCCCACAACTACATGCATGTATATGAATGTGTATTGTGTGTGCGTGTGTTTATGTAAGTATGTGCCTGCCTATGTGTGTGTATGTGTTAGGGTAGCTGTTAGATACACATGTATGTTAAAATGTATGTATGCAGTGTGTGTGTGTGTGCGTGCGTGCGTGCGTGCGTGCCTGTGTGTGTGTGTGTGTGTGTGGTCACATTTTGGTGTGTGTATGTAACATAGATATAATGTTTTATGTTATCAAAAGCGTTTTTGTAAAGCACCTAGAGCAGATTTCTGGATAGTGTGCTATATAAGTATCCATTATTATTATTATTATACTTACACACTGCACTCCACCTAAAAATTCCATTGCGCAGGCTTGAAGGACACGTCCACGTCTGCGCCACCAACTATTCCAAGCCCTGTAGCGATGGGAAAGGGGCGAAAACGGCAGGTGGAAGATGTCACTGGAAGCCGCAGTTCCAATCCTGCATGCAGGCGGTTCAGGATATTGGTCGCCTGATTGTTGACCCGGAGGTGACAGCATCACTCGGCAGCACCCTGAACGACCAAGCAGCCTTTTCTAGGGACAGCACTGCTTGCTCCACACGGAGAGGGGCCTAGAAAAGGTGGTCCAAACAAATGCTCATCTCCATACCCCCCAGTTGGCTAGCCGCGGTCAACGGGCATCTCCAAATGCGGTCGAACAACAATAGAGAAGAAAAGGCCGGCACCTGCCTCACAATTAGGTGCAAAAGGACTAAAGGTAGCATGCTGGAACATCCGAACCATGCGTGACTCTGCAGACAGCAACCACCCAGAAAGGCGTTCCGCTCTAGTCGCACACGAACTTCAGAGACTGAACATTGACATTGCTGCCGTCAGCGAAGTCCGCTTTGCAGGGAAAGGCAGCCTCCAGGAACACGGCGCTGGGTACACCCTCTACTGGTCAGGCAAGCCAGAGACCGAGAGACGCCTTTATGGCGTAGGCTTTTTGGTCAGGAGCACCATTGCCTCCAAGCTTGAAAACCTGCCAACAGGACACTCAGACCGAATTATGTCCATGCGCCTCCCACTACGGAACAAACAGCATGCCACTCTGTTCAGCGTGTACGCTCCAACCCTCCAAGCGGACCCCACAGAAAAGGTCAAGTTTTACACTGATCTGCGCAACCTCGTTCAGAACACCCCTGCTGACGACAAGGTCATCATCCTTGGCGACTTCAATGCCAGAGTTGGCCAAGATTCAGAAGCCTGGAAAGGAGTCCTTGGCAAGCATGGCGTTGGTAATTGCAACGACAATGGGCGCCTTCTTCTCGAGTTCTGTGCAGAGCAGCAGTTTACCATCACCAACACCATTTTCCAGCAGAAGGACAGCCTGAAGACAACGTGGATGCATCCTCGGTCCAAACATTGGCACCTCATTGATTACATCCTGATGCGCCAGAGAGACGTACGAGACGTCCTACACACCCGAGTGATGCCCAGCGCGGAGTGTCATACTGACCACCGCCTCGTCCGCAGCAAGCTCAGGCTCCACTTCAAGCCCAAACCAAAGAAAGGAGGAGCTCCTAGGAAGAAATTCCAGGTCGGCAACTTTCAGTCAGCTGAAGTGAAAGCTGAATTCCAGGCGAAGCTTCAGGACAAACTCGAAGACCCCAGTTGCCCCACAGACCCCTCTCCAGAAGCACTATGGGCACAGCTGAAATCAGCCATCCTGCAGTCCTCTGAAGAAGTCCTAGGGTTCTCGTCGAAAAAGAACAAGGACTGGTTTGACGAAAACAACCAGGAGATCCAAGAATTGCTGGCGAAGAAGAGATCAGCCCACCAGGCTCACCTTGCACAACCGTCTTGTCCGGTGAAGAAAGCAACCTTCCGGCTCATATGCAGCAACCTCCAGCGCAAGCTTCGTGAGATTCAAAATGGGTGGTGGACCAACCTGGCAGAGAGGGCTCAGCTTTGTGCAGACACTGGTGACTACCGGGGCTTATACGAAGCCTTGAAGGCGGTGTACGGTCCCTCATACCAGGTCCAGAGTCCTTTGCGCAGCGCAGACGGCCAGGCGCTCTTCACAGACAAGACGTCGATCCTGAACAGGTGGTCGGAACATTTCCAGGCCCTCTTCAGCGCCAACCGCAGAGTTCAAGACTCGGCAATTCTCCGCATCCCACAACAGCCAGTGAAATTACAACTGGACGAGCTACCAACCCTAGAAGAGACTGTCAAGGCCATTGAACAGCTGAAATGTGGCAAGGCAGCAGGGGTTGACGGAATTCCGCCGGAGGCGTGGAAGAATGGAGGCCCAGCACTACACTCCAAACTCCACAACCTCTTTGTCTGCTGCTGGGAGCAAGGCAAACTACCACAGGACCTCCGTGACGCAGTCATCATCACCCTGTATAAAAACAAGGGAGAAAAGTCGGACTGCTCCAACTACAGGGGGATAACTCTGCTCTCCATCGCAGGCAAGATCCTCGCCAGAGTCCTCCTAAATCGGTTGGTACCTACTATCGCCGAAGAACATCTCCCGGAGAGTCAGTGTGGCTTTAGAGCCAACAGAGGCACCACTGACATGGTCTTCGTTCTCAGACAGCTACAAGAAAAATGTCGGGAACAGAACAAAGGACTGTATGCGACATTCGTCGATCTCACGAAAGCTTTCGACACCGTGAGCAGAAAAGGTCTGTGGGAGATCATGAAACGTCTAGGATGCCCCCCAAAATTCCTCAGCATGGTCATCCAACTACATGAGGAACAGCGTGGACAGGTCAGACACAGCAACGACCTTTCAGAGCCCTTCCCAATTGGAAATGGAGTGAAACAAGGTTGTGTCCTCGCGCCGACCCTCTTCACGATCTTCTTCAGCATGATGCTCCAACAGGCCACTGAAGATCTTGGCGACGACGACGGTATCTTCATCAGATACCGCACTGATGGCAGCCTATTCAACCTGAGGCGGCTACAGGCCCACACCAAGACACTGGAGCAACTCATCAGAGAGCTTCTGTTTGCCGATGATGCTGCCCTCGTCGCCCATACAGAAGCGGCCCTGCAGCGTATAACGTCCTGCTTCGCAGAGGCTGCGCAGCTCTTCGGCCTAGAAGTCAGTCTGAAAAAGACGGAAGTTCTCCACCAGCCTGCCCCACAGGAAGAATTCCACGCTCCTCACATCAACATCGGTGAGACAGAGCTGAAGTCGGTCCACCAGTTCAGCTACCTAGGCTGCACCATCTCGTCTGACGCCAAGATCGACAAGGAGATCGACAACAGACTTGCAAAGGCAAACAGCGCATTCGGCAGGCTGTACAAGAGAGTGTGGAACAACAAACACCTGAAGAAAGACACAAAGATCAGCGTGTACAGAGCTGTTGTACTGCCCACCCTGTTGTATGGCTCCGAAACCTGGGTCACCTACCGGCACCACATACGACTGCTTGATCGCTTCCACCAGCGCTGCCTTCGCACCATCCTCAGCATCCACTGGAGTGACTACATCACAAATGTCGAGGTCCTGGAGCAGGCAAAGACTATCAGCATCGAGGCAGTGCTGCTAAAGACCCAGCTACGTTGGGCAGGGCACGTGTCCAGGATGGAGGACCACCGCCTGCCCAAGATCGCGCTGTATGGCGAACTGTCCACTGGCCACCGTGACAGAGGAGCACCCAAGAAGAGATACAAAGACTCCTTGAAGAAAGCTCTCGGTGCCTGTCACATTGACCATCGCCAGTGGTCCGCAATAGCCGCTGATCGAGAGACCTGGCGACGCACCATCCACCAAGCTGTCTCCTCCTTCGAAAACAACCGCAGGGCCAGCCTTGAGGACAAACGCAGAAGGAGGAAGAACCACGACGCTGCAGCCGCGAACCCAGACCAGACTTTCCCTTGCAACCGCTGCGGCCGACTCTGCTTTTCCCGCATTGGCCTTGTCAGCCATGAGCGTGCCTGCATCAGACGTGGACAACGCCCTTCCTAGATCTTCGTCAGCGAAGCCAGGCCATGATGATGATTATGATTATTATTATTATATGTAACATGGAACCCAAAATACCTAAACTAACTCCCCCACCCTGGATGATTTTATTTTTCAGAAACACTGCAGGCACTCCATTTTCACATCAATTCTCCCCAGTGTTTCGTCCCACAGTTCGTCTGTCTTGTGAACTGATAAACTAGTTTCCATCATTTCGTGATAAAACTTCACCAGACAGCAAAAACCAAACTCAAGGTAATTTAAGGGGGTTGTTTTCTGCTTTGAACTTTCTTGTTTGGAACTTTTGATGCAACAAGTTTTCAACTGAAAACAGTCTTACTGAACTGCATGCGTTGACTTGGTTCGAAATCTTACGCCAGTATCCGTATATTACCGCATCTCGCCATGTGTCAGAAACAGTGATTGAGTCTAAACTTAATCGGATCAGAGATAAAGTACAAACAAACCATAACAACGACGAAATTAACATACACAGTTTTGTTGTTGTTGTTGTTGTTTTTAATATAGCAACCACGGGGTGCGAATGAACATATCGGAGATTTCCGTGTAACATATGTACATCTCACACGCTGTCGGAAACAACACATTCTCTGAATCTGTGTTCAAACACACACGATTGAAGGGTGTTTGTCAAACCGATTTACGCTTTCCCGCGATGAATCCGCACGATTTATGTGGAAACAGTTCTAAATTTGTTTACATGTATATTTTTATTGGGTAGTTTACATGCACTGAAGTAACACAGAAAAGCGGAAACTGAAAATTAATATGCGACGTCAGTTGAATTTAAATAGTTGAACAGTCATTTTTTTTCATAAAATGAGTGTATGTGCTGCAGAAGATAGATGTGTTGACCACCTGTTGCAAGTAAAGAACGTGTAGTGTATTCATGAATGTGCTTGCCTTTGAATGAATAAAAATACGTCAAGAGGAATGGGTTGTTTACGTCTGTCACGCGGGTTTTTTTGCGTAATACGTAATCGTATTTCAAACTTAATGTACCATTTTTACTGATGATCAATGTTTTATTATCACAACGAATGAATATAGATCAGGTCTGTAGGTACTGGATTTTAATCAGGTTTGTACTTATTTGTTTCTGACCACTTCAAGTTCAGACACATTGCCATGTCACAAAATGGCGCAAAAATTTTGGATGTTTTTAATAATTTTCAACACATTTAAGACACAAGAACAAACCATATTCTCACAAAATTGTTGCAGACATTTCTCTAATGAATTGCAATCCTGATAACATGTGAAACATTTGAATAATCATTCTAAACACATGTTTATACTGAATCAGACTAAGAGATCCCCATTTCCAACAAAGTTCTGGAGACTGACCCATTTTCATTTTCCAGGCAGTCTTTGCTCTTCATGACTATCTGATGCACTTCATTTTGCCACCTTCATACTCCAGCCAGAAACATTTTCTTTCCCATGCTAAACCGACGTGTCTACTGCGGCAGGGTTCGTGAGCCACATTTGCAAATACCGCTTCATTTCCAAAGAAAAATATATATTTCATACCGTTCTTTTTACATCAAGACATGATGTTGGTCGATTTTGCCATCATCTGCCTTCCATGCTTTCTGAATTAATTGTCTAGACAGTGCTCCGACAATGTTCATTGAAACAAACCTAGTTAACAGGTATTGAGATATTCATATACTGCACATTAATAAGCAGAGCATGAAGTATTTCCAAATTGTGCATTGCGTAAAATGTCAACATAATTGTTCCTGCGAACTAAATGATCCCATGCTGCCTTCGTAAATTCACCTTTGCAGTCGGTATAATACCGATTTCATTCCTTATGAAATGTCAGGACTGGTAAGAAACTGTAAAACATTCATAAAAGCAAACTTGCGTTTTCTACCAATTTAGGATGTAATAGATTAAATTAAAAATTTTGTTTCCTTTTGACCCCAAAGAGTTCTCTTATTTTCTGTATGGTATCTGTCATTTGCCTCAGTGACCTACTAACGGAGGTATAGGATAGCATCAGCGCGGCAGCTGTCAGCCAAAAGTACTGTACCGTGCTAAACGCTTTCTTCTGGCGACCCCTTATACCGAGCTTGCGTAACCCTCACTTGCTCATGCCTTGAGGATCTTTGTAAGGCGATCTCTCATGGCCAAATGTGTGAGAAATAATTATTAAAAATCAAAATCTAATCATGTTCCCGCCCACCTACAGCGGTCAAGTTTATATCAGAGTGATCAGTATGATTTATTCTATTTTATCGTGAAAAGAACGGTTTTGTTGCAGACATTTTGACCATTTTTGTATCTGTCCTGGACTACTCGTGAGGTGAGAGAAAGAAAGCACAAAAGAGAGGAAAGAGAGGAGGCGTGAACAGAAGACTGAGAAAAAATAAAACTAAGCCCCCACTGCCATCTATGATTTTATCCAATGTCAGATCTCTTAACCCAAACGGCAGAAACTGTAATTTAGATGAAGTACGAGCAAACTGTCGATTTTTAAATGATTTTAAGAACTCGTGTGTGCTTTGTTTTACCGAAACCTGGTTTAGTGAGAAAGTGTCGAATGAATGTGTTGCGATTGATGGTTTTAACACTCCGTACAGAATGGACAGACTGCAAGAAAGTGGGGAAGAAAATGGTGGTGGCGTGTGCCTGTATGTCAACGAGAAGTGGTGTGACAGTGCGAATGTGTGTGTGAAGAAGCAACTGTGTACACAGGAACTTGAACTCGTATCAGTGTCGCTGAGGCCTCGATACCTGCCACATGAGTTCGGCCGTATTTTTTTCACTGTTGTGTTCGCCCCAGTCTTTGACCAGGCATCTGCTGCACGTGCAGGAAGGACGATCGCAGGTTGTTCGTGACCTTCAACTCATCTCTGCCGACGCCCCGTGTTTTATTGTTGGAGATTTTAATCACTGTGATTTAAAGAAATCCTTATCTTCTTTTAAAAAATATGTTACGTGCCTGGCCTGACTGGACAAGACAATCGATCTGTGTTATGGGAACATTCCTAATGCCTACAAATCTGTCCCCCTTGCACCAGTGGGTGTATCTGATCATGATGTTGTTCATTTAATCCCAGCCTAAAGATAGCCCAGACCAAAGATACAGACAGAGCCGATTGTGAAAAAGAGTGTGAAAGTTTGGACGTCAGAGAGTGTGGATGAACTGAGAGGATGTTTTGATTGTACTGATTGGAGTGTGTTGACTGACCCATGTGAGAATGCTCATGAAGCAGCTGATGTTGTTACATCTTATATCAGTTTCTGTGAAGACATGATAATTCCGACAAAAATAATTAAACTTTTCCCCAACAACAAACCATGGATCTCAAAGTCTCTCAAAACAATTTTACATGAGAAAAAGGTAGCGTTTCAGTCAGGGAACAAGAAGGATAGGAAACTGATACAAAAGAGGCTTAGAGGTGAATTACGAAGGGGACAGAGGGAATTCAAATCAAAAGTAGAGCAACAGTTTCAGACAGGAAAAACGGCAGATGCATGGGTTGGGTTAACAATTATCACTGGAGAAACGAAAAGGAAAACAGTAGCTTGTGAAATGAAAAAGGATGAACAGCTTGATTTTTCAAATAAACTGAATGATTTCTACTGTCACTTTGAAAGTGATCTGGGAAGAGAACTGGATAGTGTTATCTCACAGTTGCAGGAAAAGACCAAAGATAGGAACACAGGTGAAGACTTTGAGATCGATGCAAAAGTTGTTGAATCTTTATTTTTAAAACTGAATGTCACGAAGGCAATTGGCCCCGACAATATCTGCGGAAAATTATTGAAAGCATGTGCTTCCCAGTTGTGTGACGTGTTCTGTAAAATTTTCAACTGGTCTCTTTAGGACTGCTCTGTCCCCGGGCATCTGGAAAAAATCTACTATCTGTCCTATCCCCAAGAAAAAGAACCCAGCCACACTAAATGATTACCGTCCTGTTGCCCTGACTTCAGTAGTGATGAAGTGCTTTGAAAAATTATTCTCCGACATCTTTCTTTCACTGAACAGCAGCTTGACTCTCTTCAGTTTGCTTATAAAGCACACAGAAGTACTGACGATGGTATCCTAACTCTCCTTCATAATGCTTTCCTTCATTTGAATAACACGGGATCTTTTGTTCGTATCCTTTTTGTTGACTTCTCTTCTGCTTTTAACACAGTACAACCTCATCTCCTTGCCCTCAAACTGCTAGGCATGGATGTTGATCCGAAGCTTACTCTTTGGATAGTAAGTTTTCTTCTCAATAGAACTCAGTCCGTCCGCTTTCATTCTGCCCACTCTTCTCTAAACTCTACTTCTACTGGTGCACCCCAAGGTACAGTGCTGTCTCCTGTTCTATTTACACTGTACACAAATGACTGCAGAGGCACGGAGGAAACTCCTGTCATAAAATATTCTGATGATTCAGCAATTGAAGATCTGTCCAACTCTGATGCTATTTATTTCAGTGAAATTAAAAAGTTCTGTTCCTGGTGTGAGAAAAACTATCTGGATCTCAACGTATTGAAAACAAAAGAAATGTTAACAGATTTTCGGAAAGACCCCTTGCCTGTAGCTAACCTTGTTATTGATGGTCAAACAGTGGAGAGGGTCAATGAATATAAATACTTAGGGACCATCTTAGACAATAAGCTGACTTTTGACAGAAATATTGATTCCATTCATAAGAAATGTCAATCTAGAATTTTTTGTTTACAGAAGCTTAGAAATGTTGGTATAAATTCAAATATTCTTCAAAGTTATTATCGATGTTGTATCGAGTCCGTGTATGCAGTAAAATTGTGGGAGTGAAACAAGCTAGTATGCAAGAGCTGTATGAAAGTCGAGTGGTTAAAAAAAGCAGGCAGACAGCAACTGACGTCACCCATATTTTAGCAAAGTATTATGAGCTATTGCCATCAGGACGACGCTACAGAACTTTTAAGTTGAAATCCAGAGCTCTGAAGACTTTTATTCCACGTTCAATCCACCTTTTAAATTCTTGAGAACTGTCTATGTGTGTGTGTGTGTGCGCGCGCACTCTCATGTGAGACGTGTGAAGGTCCGTGCATGATAGGCTGTACCTTGTTCTAGTTGTGGTGTGTGTGTGTGTGTGTGTGTGTTTACTGAGCTTAAAAACGTGACAATTGGTTATAATGAATGTGCAATATGTAGGAGGAATAATGTGCAATATGCAGGAGGAATGTACAATGGAATATGTCTAATGCTGACGTCCATATTCTAAATATATTTCTGTTTAATAATTACGATATAACAATTAATTGCAATGTTTTTAAAAGCGAATCTGTGAAATGCTTTAATTTGAGAACATATGTTTATTACTCTTGTTTAATCAAGTAATCCGCGTGTGTGGGGTGGGTGGGGGTGGGGGAATGTGTGTGGGTGTGTGCTGATTATGTGGTTGCGGTTTTCCGCAATTTATCTTTATTCTTATCTTATCTGTCTATTATAATCAATGTGCAGTATAGTAGGCTATGTTTATAATTATAAATTATATACAAATAATGTTTCTTAATTCTTTCTGTTTTTACTTTAAGAATACTAGTTATTACCTACAGTGTGTGGATGTATGTATGAAACGGTGTATGTGATATTTTTTTTTACATTGGTATCTTCGTAATATTCGTAAAAGCTGTTGTTGACTTTTACAGTTATGGTCCCCATGTTGTTTACTTGTCTATGTTGTGATAATACACCTGACCAAATTTCTCCAGTTGGAGATAATAAAGTTATTCTTATCTTATCTTATCTTATAATTATTATCTGACTGTTACCTTTTGAAACTTCCTCGTGTCAGTACAAGAACCTATGGCGAACGTTCTTTCCTCTTTGAGGCAGGAAGACAAAGATTACTGTTCTGATCTAACAAAACAGGCTTTATTCTCGTCTTCGATTACTGTTAAGTATTTATTAGTATTTTCAGCAACTTTTTAACATACGCATTCACGTTTTGTGGTTTTCGCTAACACTTCAGAAAATGGAATAGAACAATATATAACAATGTATTTAGCAGTATTAATTATGGAGGTTGGTTATCTGAGCCATTTACAGTAATGTGTAAATATGTGGCATCAGACAAGGATGTCCATTCTCACCCGTGGCTTTTGAACTGGCGGTTGAAATATTAGCAATAAAGACAAGAAAAAGTAATATGCATGGCACTAAGATACGAACAAGCATCGGGGACACTCAAGCAAAGAAAATAAAACAACTGGCCGATGACGCTACATTAGCCTCTCTCCGAAATAAAGAAGACGTGACAGACGCTTCTGAAATCATAACTGATTTTGCGAAATTTTCAGTTCTTTCTTTGAATTAAGGAAATGAAAACGATGAAAATTGGAAAGCATTCCACAGACGAACTTCTGTCGGTTATCCAAACGAATCGAAATGTGGTACTTGGCATATATTTCCAAAACGCGAAAAGAGCAGAGGATATTTAAACGTTGAGCACAAGCTTAGCCTTGCTGATATTGGCTTTGATTCAACGGATTACTTGTGTAAGTTAATCCACCACTTAATGGGTAAGCCATGATAGCTTTCCAATCATTTTATTGAGCACTGACTCTCTGGTCTCTCAGTGTGCTCAGTACTTTAAGATGTGTGTAGTTTTCTGTTGTGGTGATTACAAGATGGTGTTGGAATATCAGTTATTGGTTAAAACCATCTGATATGTATCACAGTCTGTTAATTGTAATTTAGTTATCATGCTCTCTCCTATATGGCTTACTCCAGTATAGTGCTACTTGATAACTGATTCATTTGAATCACTTTGACACAATATAAGCTTTACCTAATCTATACTGTCAGTGTACTTTCATTAAATCAGCATAGCTTCAATCACTTAAACTACACTATTTAAATGTATTAGATATGTCATTTGCTGTCAGTGTTTGGTCTTTACACATATGCATTATTTATGTTATGTTGTTGCCTACTCCAAACCAAGTGATAGTCTTTCCATTGCAATATATGATGTGCTTACTTTCCACTGGTAGCTGACATGTACTTATTGACATGTTCTTGTTTGTGTTTAATCAGGCACTGTCTTCTTATTCTCTTCTTCTTTTCTGATAACTATTGTAAAAGAAAGCAATAGAAAACCCTGTTTGTGACTGGCCGTCTATATGTCCCTGGGCCGCTGCGTGGATCTTTTCTATCCTTTAATACAGTAAATCAGTAAGTCATTTGTACCGTTCCCTCATATAATAAACCACTCGGGCACACGGCTACAGACAAAAAACAAACACTTTTCGTCAAAGCGTTTCAAAACAATTCTTTAAGGATTTGATTTGATTGGGGATTTGATTTTATTTTATCAACTAATGACGACAGACTCTTATCGCTAGAAGAGGTCCAGAACAAAGTAATGCAGAACCCAGCCAACATCATGATGGTGTACAACACAGTAATTAATGCTCTCCCTGCATTGTGGAAAGAATGGATACATCAGGATAATTCATGGCTGGAAAAAGACAATGAAAATTTGAAGCCGACATACACAACACAAAGCCATAGAACTTTTCTTTTAGAACTTACGTGAACTAAACAAGAAAACAGAAATTTTGCCAACCTTGTCCACATGGCGTTTGGCTGAGAAAATTAGGATTTGAAATCAGGGAAAAAGTATGGCTTATTCCCAAATTCTCATTCTATTACCAAAGAATTTCGGTTAACAGAACTACAATAGTGAATAATGCACAAATTTTATACCCAACAAATATATCTACTGAATAAAAACAACAACAGAAAACAACAAGTGTTCAGTTTGCCAACATGAAGTTGACTACATATAGCATTTCTTTTATGAATTTACACTACTTAAAACATTTTGGAACAAAACAGAACATTTTATTAATGGTCTGATTGGGAAAAGCGTGTAATTGACTGGTTAAACGATACTTACCTGGAAGTTGAAGTTCAAACCGAGACCTACCCTATGAGAGGGCACCCCGATAGAAATGTGGTTTGAGTGTGCACGCTAGCTATCTGGGCTTCAGTCTTGAACGATGTATATCCTGGCTTTCAGAAACCGATAGAAATGTGGTTTGAGTGTGCACGCTAGCTATCTGGGCTTCAGTCTTGAACGATGTATATCCTGGCTTTCAGAATCCGAAAGCAACGTGGTTTGAGTGTGCACGCTAGCTATCTGGGCTTCAGTCTTGAACGATGTATATCCTGGCTTTCAGAATCCGAAAGAAACGTGGTTTGAGTGTGCATGCTAACTATCTGGGCTTCAGTGTTGAACGATGTATATCCTGGTTTTCAGAATCCAAAAGAATTTCAGGGTGGGTCCGTCTGTATTTTCAAAACGAAGGATGGGCCCACAATTCTTTCGGGGTACCCTCTCATTGGGTAGAACTCCGATTAAACACCAACTTCCAGGTAAGTCTCGTTTCACCAGTTAATTTTAATCAAGGAGAAGGCGCCACCTGAGAATCATGGTTTGAGATTTGAACCTCTGAAAGGCAGGATTACATTACTTCTGTTTCTCAATTTGTGATACGTTCTTGCTGTTACCTAATGTACAATCAGCCGGACGTCACCAAATTGTTTCAGTTTGTCGCGTGTCAGACCATCAGTTGCACATGAAAAGCTGAAATGAATGGAAGTTCAAGTTTTGTACATTGGTATGGAAGTATGGAACGTGTGTAGTTTGCATATTAACAGATATGACTGCTGCAAAAAGTTGTACTGTCAAGAATAATTAAAACGGAAGACAAAGTGAATTGATTGACGATGATGTGGGGATGGCTCTGGCCGTAAACACTTCCACAACCCAAGTGATTGTCAGAGAAAAATGTCACAAAAGGACCATATCTTGGGAAGGCCTAGAGAATGAGGGCTGAGAGCAGGGACATACTCAGTGGTTATTCATGATGCAAGCCGACATCGTTCATTTAACGGGCCCGAGCAAGCTGTCTGTCAGGTAATGTTTTTACAATGTTTTATGTGACGCACAATTTGTGTGACATCTTCTGAAGTCTTCTTCTTCTTCTTGATGTAATGCCCACAATCTTCAGGTTGATTATTTTGGCATACAAAAATATATTGGAGCTCAACACAGTTAATGGTGGTCACACACCTTCCACCTCAAACATAAAATCCTGAAACTTTACACAGTTAATGGTGGTCACACATCTTACCTCCTCGTTTTTGCGATTGCTGCTGAACGGCGGGGACTGGTTCACGATGCTGTGTGAGGAGGAAAGGTGTGATGACCAATTAACGGTGTAGAATTACGGTATTTCCATGTGAGGAGGAAAGGTGTGTGATCACCATTAACTTTGTGAATTTCTGTTATTTTCCATGTGAGGAGGAAAGGTGTGTTATCACCATTAACTTTGTGATTTTCCATTATTTTTTATGTGGGGAGGTAAGATGTGTGACCACCTTTAACTGTGTGAAGTTCCAGGATTTTATATTTGAGGTGGAAGGTGTGTGATCACTATTAACTGTGTTAAGCTCCAGTATATTCTGTGAGGTAGGAGTGTGATCACCATTAACTGTGTTAAGTTCCAATATATTCTATATGAGGTAGAAGGTGTGTGATCACCATTATCTGCGTGAAGTTCCAGTATATTCTATGTGAGGTGGAAGGAGTGTGATCACCATTAACTGTGTTAAGTTCCAATATATTCTATATGAGGTAGAAGGTGTGTGATCACCATTAACTGTGTTAAGTTCCAGTATATTCTGTGTGAGGTGGAAAGTGTGTGATCACCATTATCTGTGTGAAGTTCCAGTATATTCAAAATGAGGTAGAAGGTGTGTGATCACCATTAACTGTGTTAAGTTCCAGTATATTCTATGTTAGGTGGAAGGTGTGTGTGACCATGAACTGTGTTAAGCTCCAGTATATTCTATGCGGTGGAAAGTGTGTGTCACCATGAACTGTGTTAAACACCAGTATTTCATATGTGAGGTGAAACAGTTGTAAATACTGTGTAAAATTTTATTAGTTAAAAAAAGAGTAAATTTCAAGTTCTGTTAAGACTGAGGACTGAGATTGTGAACGTGTGTTTGTATGTTTGAGCATAATTTGTGAATAATGTGAATTGAACACCTGAACTTCCGGTGTTTCCATTCACGTTCATGGTATCAATATTTTCATTCTTTTTTTCTGATCACTATAGTTCAAAGGCTGGTTTATGTGTCTTCCATAATGGCATGGGGATAATCAGCGGCCACATTTAGATAGATATATACATTTTCCCGACCTTTCAACGAAGTCAGAACTATGTGTAGCTCTGTGTGTGTGTGCGCGCGCGCGTATGTGTGTGTGAGAATGTGTGCGTGTGTGTGTGTGTGTGTGTGTGTGTGTTAGAGAACCCTCCCACCTCCACACATCAACACCGACACCATGCCGTGGAGAGGATGTCTAAGAATGAAGACGATCTTCCACGCCGCGCTGTGGATCACGTGCGGTGTACTGCTGGGGAAGAACCTCCCTCACTACCCCAGATCCCTCACGCTCCCCACCCTCACCCATGCTCTCCGCCAGTCTGAAAGGCCTGCCGGCAGCAGCACCACCCCCCCAAGCCGCCCCCTGCAAGCCATCTGTTCCGCCTGTTCTCAAAGCGTCCTGTCTACCAACAGCTTATCTGACGTCAGCCCTGCAACAACCCACAGTGCCCAGCTCTCCTCAGCCTCACTTCCAGAATGTCCGTGTGTGCCGCCCAACTTAGGTAAGTACCGTCGTCGAAGAAAAAAAAGAAATGGTGGCGCACTGTTTTGCGTCGTGACAAAAATAGCCTCCCTTCCTCTTCCCAAAACAGCCTCCCTACCCTGCCTCTTCCTTGTCTTCAGTTTCTCCAGTTTTAGAGTTATACATGCGTGTGAATGACTAGTGCGAAAGCGCCTTTATTTGTCTCTGCACAAGATTCAGCGCTATATAAATACCATTATTATTATTATTGCAACTTTAAAAAGGAAAAAAGAGGGGTGGGGGGAGGTTCCTTGTTCACCCCAATTCAAACACTCGTGTGTAGTTGAGTCAAATATTTATGACATTTCAAACATTTCAAATGGACTGCAATTTTGTCATAAAAATGGCCGAAGCATATTCTGTTCAGATTTTTTTTTCTTCCTTAATTCGCAACAAAGATAAACATTTGATTCTACACAACAATACTTCACCGGATGTGACTGAGATTCTGTGCATCGTGAACGTTACAACCACATTTAACTGACCATAATCATGTGACCCTCCACTATGAAATTAGTCGCATTGCATCCGATTAACTTTGCCGCCTGCCGCAATTTTTGGCTGATGGGGGTCATGGTTGTTCATTTTCTGATTTTGACTTTACGTTAAACTCATATTGAAATATCGAGGCATAATTTGTTTTCGTTTGCCTTGAACGAGTGTTTAAAACACGGCTGATGGTGTGTACATCCCGAAAGAGCAGAATTCAAGTACCATCAGCCAGTTCAGACCAATATCGCTCCTGAATATCGAAGGAAAAATCTTCTCTGTCATGGCTGCAAGACAGACAAAATACCTCATAGAAAATGAGTACCTGGTTGTGTCAGTCCAGAAAGGCGGCATCCCAGGATTTCCTGGCTGTGTAGAACATGCCACAATGATTTGGGATGCAATAAGAAGAGCAAAGGCAGAGAAAAAGAACCTTGACGTGGTATGGCTGGATCTGACAAATGCGTACGGGTCAGTTCCTTACGAGATAGTCCAACTGGCTCTCGAGAATTACCATGTACCAACGAACATCAGGGAAATGCTGAAGAAATACTTTCATGGCTTCTCAATGTGGTTCACCATCAAGGAATACACGACAGATTGGATCAATCTGGAAGTGGGCATAACCATGAGCTGTGCAATTTCTCCAATCCTGTTTGTGCTGGCGATGGAAGTGATCTTGAAGGCCTCAACGAAGGGAACGGATCGAGCCGACCTCGGTAACGGATACCAGATACCTCCTTTGAAAGCCTTCATGGATGACACAACAGGCATTTCAACAAAAGAGGATGACACCCGTGAAATATTGAAGCGGGTGAACGAGCTAGTTGCCTCAGCCAGGATGAATTTCAAACCAAAGAAATCATGGAGCCTCTCAATGCATAAAGGAAAGATAGCTGAAACGGTCACATTCACTGTAACCAACTAAGCTATTCCAATGGTGTCAGATGAACCAGTCAGCTAAGATCTGCGTACGACCTGCTTCCCTCGAATGCAAACTTGGCGAAATGGGGGATAGCAGATGACCCTGCATGCCCACTCTGCCGTGGCAAACAAACAGTGGAACATGTCCTCAGCTCATGCAAAGCGGCGTTGAGCCAAGGACGGTACACACGGAGGCACAACCAAGTGCTAAAAAATTGCACACGTGGTGAGCACTGTCCAAGGAGCACTAACCCCACCAGAAGTTCCAGTAGAGTTCCGCTCGGAAGAAGGCAATAAAGTCTGGCCAGGAACAGCATCAAAGTTTCCAAAGCATGGAAACGTGGGCTGCTTGATGGTGCCGGAGATTGGGAATGCACAGTTGACCTACCAGAGGAGAAGAAACACCCGGAAATCATCAGCAAGAGCGGCATGAGACCTGACATGGTACTCCACTCCAAGGCAACAAAACTAGTGATTCTGATTGAGATCACTGTGCCATACGAAAGCAGAATGGAGGAAGCCCACATCTACAAGACCGAAAAGTATGCTAGTCTAGCCAGCAGCCTGGCTTACAAACCAAAGTCCTCGCCATAGAGATTGGTGCAAGAGGGTTTGTAGGCGCATCTGCCTACAGCCTCATGAAACAGCTGTCAATATCTGGCAGAGAGAGGACATGGGCTCTCAAGGCAATGGCAAAAGAAGCAGAAAAGAGTTCCAGCTGGATCTGGTCGAGAAGGAATGAAAGTAAACTTCATATGGATTAAATTTTCCCTACTCAAACTAGGCGTACAATGGCTCAGTGGTTAAAACGTCTGCCAGAAAAGGTTACTCAGTTCTGAAGTTGCGACCACCCTGGAGACGCGGGTTCGAGCCTGCTGAGGATCAGGGTGGGGGGGGGGGGGTTAAAGGCGGCAATACAAGGGTATCCAGGAGTCATGACCTGGGCGCGGCCCGGCCCCCTTAGAGTGTAAGGAGTTAAGGGCCGAAACACTTGACTGAGGGGGGCTTCTTCTCTGAAGACCTTGTACTGTCCAGCACTCCCTAGAGTTTCTTATCACCCAAACCATCATTCTGATCGCCTTTGACTTCGCAACTGTCAACTTTGACATGCTCCTTTGTGTCCTTCTCATTGGTCAGGTTTAAAACTACTCACCAATTATCACTTCCAATTCTACGTTAAAAAAATGCGTCACTTGGGTGGAAGCCCCCGCTATCATTTGGCAGAGAGAAAGCGACAGAGATATCAAGTGACGAAATCAGCCAATCAGCGCCTGGCTTCGAAAAAGATGAAGGCGCCAAACATGAAATGCGACAACACGAGATGTGCTTGCGATTGACACATTTTGTTATCAAATAATAAAAACAAATTGACGGTGAGTAAAGGATGGAGATTTTTCCGATCTCCCAGGTGTACAGATGTGTGTTTACGCATGCAGAAGATCAAATGCGCACGTTAAAGATCCCGTAATTCATGTCAATGTACGGTGGGTTATGGAAACAAGAACATACCCGGCATGTTCCTCCTAAAAACTGAGTATGACAGCCCAGGGGGGTGGGGGGGAGTAAAAACGGTCACGTGGGAGTCGCAGCCCACGAACGAAGGAGAAGGGGGAAGAGACAATTAGGGTTCAGTGGGGGACGTGGGGGTGTCACAGGGGATAGCGGTTCATCTGGAGTGTTACTGAGCAGGAAGATCACGGGTGGGGTTGGTGACGGAAGCTTGGGAGGGGAGTAGAGGAGAGGTTTAGGGGGAAATGTGAGGTTTAGAGAAGTGGATGTGGCTCAGGTTGATGGGAACGGTTGTGTGTGCTGGGGAGCGGGGGTGGTGGTGGGGGGGAGGGGGCGTTTGGGAAGGTACTAAGACTTCGTGAAAAGTGGCTTTCTTTGTTTTCACATGTGAGCCAAATGTATCGTAGTGTATTGTATTATGCTTTTTGTTGTTGTTGTTGCTGTTTTTTTTTGGGGGGGGTTGTTTGTTTGTTTTTATTTTGTTTTTTCTTGTTCTTTTTATTTATTTTTTGTTGTTGTTTTTTGTCACAACAGATTTCTCTGTGTGAAATCCCGGGTGTAGCATACGTTAAAGGTCCCATGCGTTTTAGCCTCGTTTTGAAATGTCCCCTTTACACTGAAAATGTCACCCCCTTGTACCCCGTAGCGTCCCCTTTGCAAAAAATGCAATTTATTTATATATATATATATATATGTGTGTGTGTGTGTGTGTGTGTGTGTGTGTGTGTGTGTGTGTGGTTTTAGCGATGACTGTTTGATTTATTCTTTGCAAGAGTGTTAAAAGCTGGATGTATCGAATTCAGCGTGGGTGATGAAAACTGCCCATGTGGTTAACATGATTAACATTGCAAAATTACAAGTTTCAGTTTCAATAGCTCAAGTAGGCGTCACTGCGTTCGGACAAATCCATATACGCTACACCACATCTGCCAAGCAGATGCCTGACCAGCAGCGTAACCCAACGCGCTTAGTCAGGCCTTGAGAGAAAAAAGGGGGTGATTAAATAATAGATAAATACATTAAAAAAAAGAACTAATAATAATAATAATAATATGTATAAGGCGCAAAAACTTGATGAAGTCAACTATAAGCGTACATAGATAAATAAATATTTTTTTTTTAATGTATAATATATATATGTAACGACATTATCTGATCTGTCCATTATGTAAAGACCCACAAGAACATTAGATACCCTTTGTTCTTTGCTGTCCAGCGTAAAGGAACATTCGAGAGGAGTTAATTCAGCCAAAATATTACAGAAAGCCTACGTTGTTTAAACTGAACTTAGTGATGTTATCTGCTCCCCTTGAAGTTGTTCGTAAATTTTCAATATCTTTATTCAATGCTTTTAAATTCAGAGAAATGGCTGTTTCGTGAAAACGGTGTTTTCTTTGTTTGTTTGCTTTTTCTTTCATTGTTCTACACCTTGAACTGTAATGCAGTTATATCTTTGTTTGATTGTGTTTATTGATGCTCACAGTGTCGTGATGTCATGTTTGTAAAATGATGTTCCCATACCCCTTCATAAGGTTCCAAGTTCTATACATAAATAAACCATCTCTCTCTCTCTCTCTCTCTCTCTCT
>NC_134877.1:68983191-68995380 GCF_041734735.1 Babylonia areolata | reverse complement strand
CGTCCGTCATCCTTTGTCCCTTTTAGCTTATCTTTCGTCCTTATTCACGCTCCCTTGACCTCTGTCTTTTTCGCCTTATTATTTTGTCCCTTGAGTCTCTGCTTTTCGCCTGTCTTCCCCTTTGCCTGAGTCTCTATCTTTTCGCCCTGCCCTTTCCCTTTTGGGCCCTTTGGGTCTCTATTTTTCGCTTTCATTCACTTGTCTTATCCCCTTTTTTTCGTCCTGCATTCACTTTTTCCTTGATCTGTTCATACACCTGCAGTTCCCCCCCCCCGGCCCCCACCAACATTCTGTATTTTTGTTTGTTTTTTTTTCATTTTCTTCCTTTTGAAAGGGAAAACCAGATTGGAACCAAAAACCGGACCTACATCCTCTACATGAACGCCGCGCGCCACACTGCCACCCCGTATGTATAAAGTGGAAGACAGTTGGAACAAAACCCCCCGGGGATAACCAGCTGGGAGTCCCCCCCCCCCCTTTTTCTCGAACAACGACCCCTTTTCAAAACATCCAAACCCCATCATAAACTCCGCCCCCCATCACTAAAATCCGCCCCCATCACTCAACACCAGACCCCTTCACAAAAAAAACCCCCAAAAAAAAAAAAACCCCAAAAAAAATAAAAAAAAAAAAAAAAAAAACAAAAAAAAAAAAAAAAAAACCCCCAAAAAAAAAAAAAAAAAAAAAAAAAACAAAAAAAAAAAAAAAAACCCAACCCTTCAAAACATCCAACCCCATCACCAACTCCAACCCCTCCAACATCCAACCCCTTTCACAACATCCCCCCCATCACCACTCCAGACCCCTTCACAACACCCAAACCCCCCAAAAAATAGACCCTTTTAAATAACCCCCCTCAAACATCAACCCCATAAAACATCCCCAAATTTAAAACCCAGACCCCATCAACATCAACTAAAAACCCAGCCCCCCAAAACCCCAAACCCCATATAATAGACCCCCCAAAAACATCCGCCCCCTTTAAAAAAATCCAACCTAAAAAACACCCCCCCTTTAAAACATCCGGCCCCCTTCACAACACCCAGCCCCAAATCTTCCCCCCCCCAAAATTTAAAAACCCCTTTAAAAACCCGCCCCCCATCACTAAACATCCCCCATAACAAATTTCCCCCCTTTTCCCCCCAAACCAAACCCAAACCCCACTCCCCAACCAATCCCCAGACCCTTAAAACCCGCCCCCAATCACTAACATCCAGACCCCTCCCCAAATCCAGACCCACACTCAACATCCGACCCCATCCCCAAACATCCAGCCCCCTTCACAAACCCAGCCCCCTCACTAAACACCCAGACCCCTTCACAAATCAGACCCCATCACTAACACCCAAACCCCCTTCACAACACCCAGACCCCCACACTCAACACCAGACCCCTTCCAACACCCAACCCCAATAAACATCCAACCCTCATAACATCCAGACCCCTTCACAACATCCGACCCCATCACCAACACCAGCCCCCTTCACTAACACCAACCACATCACTCAACATCCAGACCCCTTCCCCAAAACCCCAGACCCCCATCACAACATCCAGACCCATCATAACACCCAGACCCCTCCCCAACATCCAGCCCCATCACACAACATCCAGACCCATCACTCAACATCCAACCCCTTCACAACATCCAGACCCCATCACAAACCAGACCCCATCACCAACAATCAAAGACCCCATCCTCAACACCCGCCCCCCATCATAACACCCGACCCCTTCCACAAATCAACCCCACCCCAACACCAGACCCTTCACCCCCAAACCCCTCCAGACCCCTTCACAAACCGACCCCACACTAAACACCCAGACCCCCCACACCAAAAACAACCCCTAGACCCCATCCCAACCCAAACCCCCACAACACCAACCCCCTTTCAAAACCCAACCCCCAAAACACCCAGACCCCACACTCAACATCCGACCCCACCTCAAACCCAACCCCTCACCAAACATCCAACCCCAAAAAAAAATCAACAACACCCAACCCATCAAACATCCAGACCCCACATCAACATCCAGCCCCCTCAAAAACACCCAACCCCATCACCAACATCCAGCCCCCTTCACAACATCCAGACCCATCACCAACACCCAACCCCATCCCCAAACTCCAGACCCCCCTAAACATCCCCCCCCTTTCACAACATCCAGCCCCCATCACCAAATCCAGACCCCATCCCCAACACCAAACCCCCCACACCAAATCCCAGACCCCAACCAACATCCAAACCCCTCACTCAAATCCAGACCCCTTCACAAAACCCCAGACCCATCACCAAATCCAGACCCCATCACAACATCCAGACCCCATCACTAAAATCCAACCCCTTACCAACCCCGCCCCCTCCCCCCCCTCCAAAACA
The DNA here is from genome assembly GCF_041734735.1 of Babylonia areolata. NCBI lineage: Eukaryota > Metazoa > Mollusca > Gastropoda > Neogastropoda > Buccinidae > Babylonia > Babylonia areolata. Next base: position 68,992,999 of record NC_134877.1, on the reverse strand, counting down.
CCAAACCCCTTTTCACCAACATCCAGACCCATCACAACATCCAAACCCCACACTCAACATCCAACCCCACATCAACATCCACCCCTTAAACCATCCACCCCCACCCCAAAATCCAGCCCTTAAAACCCCGACCCCTTCAAACAACATCCAACCCCATAAAACTCCAACCCCTTCCAAAACCCCCCATCATAAACTCCAGAACCCTCACTAAAACACCAGACCCCACATAAACACCAAACCCCCATCACACAACACCCAGCCCCTTCAAAACACCAGCCCCCCCATCACTCAACATCCAGACCCCTTCACAACATCCAAAACCCCATCAACTCCAACCCCTTCACAACCCCAACCCCCATACTAAACACCAGACCCATCACACAACATCCAGCCCCCATCACCAACATCCAACCCCCCTTCACACAACTCCAACCCCATACACAACTCCAGACCCCATCATCAACATCCAGACCCCTCACTCAAAAACCAGACCCATAAACACAACACCCAGCCCCCTCCAACACCAACCCCCATCAACTTCCAACCTCATCACAACATCCAACCCCATCAAAACATCCAGACCCCTCAAAAACTCCCCCCCACACAACAACCAGACCCCATCACAACATCCAGCCCCATCACAACATCCAGCCCCCATCACGACCCCCCAGCCCCATCACTCAACATCCAGCCCCCATCAAACATCCAGACCCCACACTAAAACTCCGGGGCCCCATCCCCAACATCCAACCTCATCACAACTCCAACCCCATCCTGAACATCCAACCCCTCCACAATTCCCCGACCCTTACAACACCCAAACCCCCACCCAAAAACTCCAACCCCACACCAACAACCACCCCCCCATCACCCAACTCCAGACCCCTTCACAACCCCAAACCCCATCCAACTCCAGCCCCCTTCACAAAACCAGACCCCTTCACAACCCCAGACCCCATCACTCAACCCCAGACCCCATCCCAAACACCAGACCCCTTCACAACACCCAAAACCCCTTCCCAACACCCAAACCCCCATCACTCAAACCAGCCCCCATCACACAACCCAGCCTTCACTTAAACATCCAGCCCCCTTCACAACATCCGCCCTCATCACTAAACATCCACTCCCATCACCAACACCCAAACCCTTTAAAGGAGAAAAGCCAGGTTCGTTAAAACCAACCCCGAAATCAGAAAAACGGGGTAAACCCCTTCAATCCAACATGAACCCTGCAACCCGAACAAACCCTGCAATCCAAAATAAACCCTGAAAACCCGAACATAAACCCCGCAATCCGAACATAAACCCTTGAAATCAAAACAAAACCCTGCAATCAGAACAACTGGTAAAAACCTCAATCCGAACTAACCTGCAATCCGAACAAAACCCTGCATCCGAACTTCAACCCTGCCAATCCGAACATCAACCCTGCAATCAGAACAACTGGTCAACCCTGCAATCCGAACATCAACCTGCAATCCGAACAACTGGTCAACCCTTCAATCCGAACATCAACCCTGCAATCAGAACAACTGGTCGTCCACCTCAAACGTCACAACACTACTGACCACCACTACGAACAATAAACTGACAATTGCTGTTATAAAGAAAATTGACCACTGTTATTCCCTGCAGTCTGATTCGATTCTTTTAGGTAAAAAACAAACAAGCAAAAAAAATGCCCGACCTTATGGATACTAGCCGACAGGTCGTTAAACTCAATAGTACACGTGGACAATTTAAAAGAGAAAATCCATACTGTTTTTTTTTCCCATAAAAGCAAAATTGGTGGTTAAACAGATGGCATTGATGTGTATCGTATGGAAGGCCCATGAAAATGACTTATGAAGCCTGGCGACAGTCGGCGCCACAATGGCAGGGTGATAATTAAGAGAGAGAGTGAGAACAAGAACCGGGATGGGGAGACATCATTATGCGTGCAATGCCCGGGTTACTTGCCCTCGCCAACACACACACACGCAAAGTGCACGTGCACACAGACACGTGCACACATACACATACAGGCAGACAGACAGACAGACAGACAGGCACATCATAATTGTGGAAAGACATAAAACAAAAGAAGGAACACACACACACACACACTGGCATGCACACACACACTGGCACGTACACACATACGCACGCACGGACACACACACATATACGCACGCACACACACACACACACACGCACACACACACACACACACACACACACACACACACACACACACACACACACAAACTGAAGACGAACACACACAAACACGCATGCACACACTAGCACGCACACATTCTGGCACGTAAACACATACGCGCGCGCTCACACACACACACACACACACACACACACACACACACACACACACACACGCATGCACACACTAGCACGCACACATTCTGGCACGCGCGCGTTTAATGAGTCATAGAACGAGGTTGTCATTTTCCGAAGAAATGTAGTTGACTCTATATTACCGTCAGTAGATGCAAAGAGAGAGAGAGAGAGAGAGAGAGAGAGAGTGAGCCGTTGGCTGGTTGAACACTGAACACTGAAAGTGTTTAATGCCATTAGCTGTAAACCTTGAATGGTTGAAACTCAACAAGTGACACTGATTTAACCTCTTGACTGCGCTGTTGACGTACGGCGGTACGTCATGAAATGTCGCTCAGCAATGCTGTATTGACGTGCGCCGTACGTCATGTTACAACGTTCCATGTTTCGAGTCCCGCATTACAGAAAATACAGGTCTGCTAACCATTAAATTAGCTCCCCTGAGAGCTCTTTATCTCCTGAGTTCCATACCTAATTTATTCATTGAGTGTCATATTTATGGCGAAAGTTTTGCAGTTTGTACGGAAGCTCAAGTTTGTGGTTTGCAAAGCCATGGCTGAACGCAGACAAACTCCAAACCACTTGCACTTGGATTGAAAGAATTCTTTCGGCGATGCAAACAGTAGAGATGAAGATTGTGGACTGATATGAGACAGAACTGCGTTGAAATTGATGCCTAGAAGACGCCTGATTTTGACATGGTGGGGGGTGGAGGTGGCGTTGTGGTGACGAAACTGAAGTCAAGCAAGCTCAGCTGATGCAGATGCAGGTGTGGTGTTTCGAGGTTTGTCAGTTTATTATTTGCTCTCCGTTTGTTGTTAACAATGAATATGACTGCATTGTGTGTGTTTTGAATGTGTTTTAGCTGTGGTAAGTGGCTTCGTCAGTCACTGGATTCAGTGGTGTGTGAGTGAGAGTCAGTCCGTGGGGTTACTGTGTGTGACCATCACAGCCAGGGGGCCGTGGCTTGCTGGCTGGCTCACTGTTGATGACAGCGTGTGTCGCTCGCCTGCAGCTTTCTGTGTGTTCGTTCCTGAGTGTGTATTGGTTTGTTGTTGTTATTGTAGTGTTGTTGTGTGTGTGTGTGAGAGAGAGAGAGAGAGAGAGAGGAGGTGGGGGGTGGGGGGGGGGGGAAGAGATGATGTTTATAAAACTGAAATCAGAGAATGATATACAGAACTGTGTGTCTAAATTACTTTGTAAATGCAACACTTGTAGAAGTGTGTGTGTGTGGTGTGTGTGTGGGTGTGTGTGTTGTCATTTTGTTTTGTATGAGAAAGAGAGAATGAAGGGGGTGTGGCATACCATGAACCAGTTTCAGTGTGTGTGTGTTTTGGGGGGTGGGGTAGGTATGTGTGTGTTTGTATTTCAGCTTCTGAAAACAATCAGAAATAAAATGGTACCATTTCATGATCTTTTTATATGTAAAAAAAAAAACAAAAAACAAAAAAAAACAAACCAACAGACTTAGTCTTTTATGCAATGTGTTTCAGGTATGCAGCATGCTGATGATCATGATGTTCATCCTGGACCATCTGGAGCTGACAACTTGCCACAAACCTACAACTGAAGACCAGCAGCAGCAAGACCAAAAGGCAGTAAACAAGCCTCCAGCAATTCTGGATTACAACAAAAACATGGGTGCCATGGACCATCATGACCAACAGCTGCAGCCCTACGATGTCACAAGGAAAACCTTGAAGTGGTACAAATAGCTGTGTGTGCATTTTCTACAAATTGCCATGCTGAATGCACACATCCTCTACAAAAAAGCAGGCAACAGCAGTACACTCCTGGACTTCAGAAGGATGTAATTAGTGCCATGATTTTTGGTGACCAAGACACTGCTAAAGATGACCACGCTTTTTGTCTTGTGTGGACGACACTTCATCCAACCTACCCCACAGAAGGCCTGGCCACAAAGGAGGTGCAGGAGTCTGCTGGAAGAAAGGACAAAGAAAGGGTGTGGGGTTCTACTGCCCAGACAGCCCCAGCAAACCAGCACTGTGTCTTGAAGACTGTTTCTGCAAGTACCCCCACACAGCGTTTTTACTGGCGGTAGATCCTGGGTGAGTACACCCCTTTTCATTCTTTGTGTGGACTGTGTTGGAGTCTTTTGCACCTGGACACTGTTGCTCAGCCTTGACAGTGTGTGTGGTTGATCACAACAGTCACAAGAAAGACAGGGTTGATAACCTGGTTGATATTGTAGCACCTAAATGATGGAATGACAGTCCCAATTTTTTTTATTAATGCATTTGATGGAATTTTTCTGTCAGATTGACTCATTATTTGAACATGTGAGTATCAAAAACAAAATCTTGGTTCATTTTCCTTTCATTTGATATATACTTTTATGCACTTATCTTCAGTACTTTTTGAAATATAAGCAAATTAAAATCATTGGCGTGTTTTTCCTGTTTTTTCTGAACATTTTCTCAGCATAGCCCATAGCAAATCGTACTAGCAGTGAAGGGGTTAAGATCACTGGTGACACCACCATTTTATTCAACAACAGGCTGTACATTATCCTCAGCCTGTCTGTCTGTCTGTTTATGCCCCTTTAACTCTGTCGTTTTATATTATTATTATTTTTAAACTCTCTCTTTCTTTAGTAGTAGCCCAATATTCAAACACATTAACCCCTTCACTTCTGCTTACACGTATGCTCATCTGTGAAGGGCTGTCACCTTACTGAAGTCCGGATGTCGTTCACCATTTCCTATTGGAAATTGATCCTCCTGTGATTGCACTACTTCTGTTCAATTACACCACTTAAAAGCGCGCGCGCACACACACACTCACACACACACACACACACACACACACACACACACACACACACACACACACACACAACACACACACACACACATGATAAAATTCACTTCAAATTCACGCCGCACTTTATACCAAAGTTCAGTAGTCTAGGGGTTAAACATAATCAGGATTAGAACATCTTAAAACTCGTTTGAGATTTAGGCGTGTCACCGTTTTAAAGATCCACACATTCTGTCTATGAGAAAAATGCACGGGAAATAAAATTTGACTGTCCGCCTTGGAGGTAGGTCTGTCACACTGAAACAGACGCCCACTTCATTTTGTCTTGTCCAAAATGTCTTGTGAAATTAGAGAACTGCACTCCGCAAAGACTTGGCTCGCTGTGATCGCATAGTTCAGGCGTTGGATTTGTGACCCAGTGGTGCGAGTTTGAGTCCCCGTTTCGGCATAGCGTTTTGTCCTTGGTAAAGGCACTTGACCTGATTTTCGTCAGTCACTCACCCCACCCCATCCCAACTGCTTTGCTCGGTTTTAACTTTTTGACAGTTACACGTGACTAAATGCCTACGTTGACCGAATTACGCCATTGGTCAGTTCCATACTACACACAGTTAGTAGCGGGTTACGACCATACTACGAACAGTGATGAGTCAAATATAGGGAAGAAGTACACGAACTTGTCAGCTAGTGTGATCAAAACAACTTAGAACTCAACGTATCAAAAACCAAAGAATTAGTTCTAGATTTCAGGAAGACCAGATCTGACCCCTTACCACTTGTCATTGAAGACAAGCAAGTAGAGATCATCAGCGACTTTAAATTTCTCGGACTGATCATTTCCAACGATTTCAAATGGGAGAAAAATACGGAAAAAATTGTTAAGAAAGCACAACAGCGCCTGTACTTTCTTCGGCGCCTCAAAAAGTTCGGAATTAGAAAAGAAATCATGGTTGATTTCTACTGAGCAGTCATTGAAAGTGTGCTAACCTTCGCTATTACTGTTTGGTACGGAAACATTTCCAAGACAGAAGTCGCAGCCCTGAACAGAATCGTAAAAACTGCCACCAAGATTACCAGGGCTCATCTACCTTCTCTAGATGACATATATCATAAGCGGCTACTCAAAAAAGCAAAATCAATCAGCCAGGATGAATCACATCCAGCTTTTGGGATTTTCGAGATGCTCCCCTCTGATCGACGGTACAGAAGTATGATGAAAACCAGTCGCTTCGCCAATAGCTTTTCCCCAAAGCAGTCAATGTCCTGTCTCTCGAACAAATCCAGTGTGATAAATACAATTGTGCAACCAACAACCATCTACCTGAATATCTAGTCATCAGCCCCATCCACATGTAATATGCAGCTTCTGTTCAAACGTGTGTGTGTATGTGTGTGTGTGTGTGTGTGTGTGTGTGTGTGTGTGTGTGTGTGTGTGTGTGTGTGTGTGTGTGTGTGTGTGCAGTGCGTGGATGCGTGAGTATGCACAAGTTATTATATTGATATGCACTTGTATGTATCTTATTTCTACTGTATCTGTGTTTGTGTATGATTTTCGATTTATGTTCGTATCTTGTTATATACTATCCCCCCCAATATTCCTTGTGACCCCGGTACACTTGATAATGAAGACATATTCTATTCTATTCTATTCTACTAGGCAAACTTGCCCAGCATCTACACCATCTTGATGCAGGCCCAGCTGCGCTGGGCAGGCCATGTAGTTCGCATGCCAGACCACCGGCTCCCCAAGAAACTGCTGTACGGCGAACTCCAACATGGCAAGCGCTCCCATGGAGGCCAAAAGAAGCGCTTCAGAGACACTTTGAAAGCTTCTCTGAAGGCCTTCAACATCAGCCACAACACATGGGAGCTGAATGCAATGGACAGACCAAAGTGGCGTTCAGCTGTCCACAAAGGCGCCAAATCCTGTGAGGCCAACAGAATCGCTGCAGCAGAGCAACGTAGACAGGCCAGGAAAAGCAGTGCCAGCAAGTCCCCGACAGCCGCCACCATCCCCTGTCCACACTGCGTCAGAACCTTCCGGGCGCGGATTGGCCTGACCAGTCATCTGCGCACCCACAGAACCCAACCCACCCGCCCCCAGGATGACTAGATGGTCCTCGTCGATCCCGATGGACGAACCACACTAAGCTCTTCCGTCCGAGCATTGCACCTGGCTCCTGACTTGTCGGGGAAGGCTGGAAGGAGAGAACTGGGCCCCGCCTTCCTCTGCCAAGCCCTTGACTCTGAGTTTGAATTCACCGCCCCGGTGTCAGTAAAAGGCGATGAGACTTAACCTTTCAGCCACTTTATAGACCTGTATCAGACATCCTGCATGCTTCAAACTACAGCTCCTGCTCGCAAATAACGCTTTGAAACAAGATCTGGAAAAAAAAACACCTTTTAAGTAGTATCTACATGATTGAAGCACTCCATTCTATCAAATTTTGTAATAAATGGATCAGCATCTATTCCTTCCATGCATGCGCGTGCGGGCGTACGCGCGGGCGTGCGTTTACGCACGCGCGCGAGCGCGTGTATCTACCGTAGGATACCGGGGGTCTTTCAGTATCAACAGCATCCCCACCTTCTGGAAATTTTGTGATAGAAATTTCCTCTTTCTATCACTCTCTTTGTTTCTGCCTTTTCTTTTCTTCTTCCTTCACTGTTGTCTCCCTTTTCTGCCTTCCCAGTCCATTCCCCTTTCTTCACTGTTGTCTCCTTTTTCTGCCTTCCCAGTCCATTCCCCTTTCTGTCTTCACTGTTGTCTCCTTTTCCTGCCTTCCCAGTCCATTCCCCTTTCTTCCTTCACTGTTGTCTCCTTTTTCTGCCTTCCCAGTCCATTCCCCTTTCTTCCTTCACTGTTGTCTCCTTTTTCTGCCTTCCCAGTCCATTCCCCTTTCTTCCTTCACTGTTGTCTCCTTTTTCTGCCTTCCCAGTCCATTCCCCTTTCTTCCTTCACTGTTGTCTCCTTTTTCTGCCTTCCCAGTCCATTCCCCTTTCTTCCTTCACTGTTGTCTCCTTTTTCTGCCTTCCCAGTCCATTCCCCTTTCTTCCTTCACTGTTGTCTCCTTTTTCTGCCTTCCCAGTCCATTCCCCTTTCTTCCTTCACTGTTGCCTCCTTTTTCTGCCTTCCCAGTCCATTCCCCTTTCTTCCTTCACTGTTGTCTCCTTTTTCTGCCTTCCCAGTCCATTCCCCTTTCTATCTTCACTGTTGTCTCCATTTCCTGCCTTCCCAGTCCATTCCCCTTTCTATCTTCACTGTTGTCTCCCTTTTCTGCCTTCCCAGTCCATTCCCCTTTCTATCTTCACTGTTGTCTCCCTTTTCTGCCTTCCCAGTCCATTCCCCTTTCTATCTTCACTGTTGTCTCCTTTTTCTGCCTTCCCAGTCCATTCCCCTTCCTTCACTGTTGTCTCCTTTTTCTGCCTTCCCAGTCCATTCCCCTTTCTTCCTTCACTGTTGTCTCCTTTTTCTGCCTTCCCAGTCCATTCCCCTTTCTTCCTTCACTGTTGTCTCCTTTTTCTGCCTTCCCAGTCCATTCCCCTTTCTATCTTCACTGTTGTCTCCTTTTCCTGCCTTCCCAGTCCATTCCCCTTTCTATCTTCACTGTTGTCTCCCTTTTCTGCCTTCCCAGTCCATTCCCCTTTCTATCTTCACTGTTGTCTCCCTTTTCTGCCTTCCCAGTCCATTCCCCTTTCTATCTTCACTGTTGTCTCCTTTTTCTGCCTTCCCAGTCCATTCCCCTTTCTATCTTCACTGTTGTCTCCTTTTTCTGCCTTCCCAGTCCATTCCCCTTTCTTCCTTCACTGTTGTCTCCTTTTTCTGCCTTCCCAGTCCTTTCCCCTTTCTATCTTCACTGTTGTCTCCTTTTCCTGCCTTCCCAGTCCTTTCCCCTTTCTATCTTCACTGTTGTCTCCTTTTCCTGCCTTCCCAGTCCATTCCCCTTTCTTCCTTCACTGTTGCCTCCTTTTTCTGCCTTCCCAGTCCATTCCCCTTTCTTCCTTCACTGTTGTCTCCTTTTTCTGCCTTCCCAGTCCATTCCCCTTTCTTCCTTCACTGTTGCCTCCTTTTCCTGCCTTCCCAGTCCATTCCCCTTTCTTCACTGTTGTCTCCTTTTTCTGCCTTCCCAGTCCATTCCCCTTTCTTCACTGTTGTCTCCTTTTTCTGCCTTCCCAGTCCATTCCCCTTTCTTCCTTCACTGTTGTCTCCTTTTCCTGCCTTCCCAGTCCTTTCCCCTTTCTATCTTCACTGTTGTCTCCTTTTCCTGCCTTCCCAGTCCATTCCCCTTTCTTCACTGTTGTCTCCTTTTTCTGCCTTCCCAGTCCATTCCCCTTTCTTCCTTCACTGTTGTCTCCTTTTTCTGCCTTCCCAGTCCATTCCCCTTTCTTCACTGTTGTCTCCTTTTTCTGCCTTCCCAGTCCATTCCCCTTTCTTCACTGTTGTCTCCTTTTTCTGCCTTCCCAGTCCATTCCCCTTTCTTCCTTCACTGTTGTCTCCTTTTCCTGCCTTCCCAGTCCTTTCCCCTTTCTATCTTCACTGTTGTCTCCTTTTCCTGCCTTCCCAGTCCATTCCCCTTTCTTCACTGTTGTCTACTTTTTCTGCCTTCCCAGTCCATTCCCCTTTCTTCACTGTTGTCTCCTTTTTCTGCCTTCCCAGTCCATTCCCCTTTCTTCACTGTTGTCTCCTTTT
>NC_134877.1:68973191-68978191 GCF_041734735.1 Babylonia areolata | reverse complement strand
AAAACATGGAGACACACATTCACACATACACCGACATATGCATAACAGTTATGCACCAAACATGCAGTTTCACCGATATGAAAGCTCAGTCAAATGCACATGAACGTGCATGAGCCCCAACACTCACACACACACACACACACACACATTACCCTGCACCTCCTCTAACCCCCTCCTCCACACACTCATTCTAGGCTACGTATCGCAGCTTCCACGGCACACACACACACACACACACACACACACACACACACACACACACACACACACAGATGAACACTTACTTGTACAAGCACACACATATACGCCCATATCCCCCACCCCCAACCCCCCACACATATATACAACGATATATATATATATATATATATATATATATATATATATATATATATATATATACACACACACACATCCGCACGTTCCAATATCCCGTTGCTCCCACAGTGTAGGCATGCATACACTCACATACCTCTCTTTTCTGAGGATTTCCGATTTTCCTAGATGTAGGCCGCTCGTTGGTGTTGCGTTACCAGCAAGTCGCTCATTTCCCTTAACACCTGCATGTCCCGGGCAGTATGACCATGTCAGTTTCTTAATCTGAAAGTTGCGCATTGCCTTATGCCCCTCTGGGCTTCCCATTCCGTTTTCAATTTTCTGTATGAGGTTCACTGAGTCGGTTAGAATCATGGCATGTTGGTTTCCGGGCTTATGGATGGACGATAGCCACTGGAAGGCATGTGTCACAGCTTCAACTTCCATCGTTAGGCTGGAGGTTGTGACTTTGTAGGCAGCATTCTCTTCCCTAATTGTTTTTCCATTTTGTTTCGCAGTGAATCCCCAACCGGATTGGTCTTTGGTGACTGAGCCACCTGTGTATATGTATATTTGTATATATTGTATATATATTTGTATATATGTATATGTATATGCATATTTCAGACATTCCGAAAACTGTTAGTGAAATTTTATTATGTGTAGACTCGAAGTCAGTATTACAAGCTATAGAATCTCCAAATTCAAAGAAGCGAATTGAGATGACAATGGAAATAAAACATATTATTCACCAACTGACAAAACAGGGCATTAAAATAACTTTCTGTTGGGTACCTTCGCACTGTGGAATATCTTCAAAATTTATGAGTGGGTAGAAGAGCAGCACGTAATTTCGAAGGCGCAATACAACTTGACATCCAGTTAGATCTACACGAATGCATTAGTTGTATAGAAAATGTATCTAGAAATCGATTTAAGAAATTACTTATAGATTCAAATAATCAATATTACCAATGTTGTGTAAACACAAAGAATGCAGATAATCCCAAACATTTTCTGAATTTGACACCAGCAGCACATTCAAGACAAATTACAACAAGTCTAATGTACAGAATTCGTTTAAATGCCTTTCGTACAAAATTTTCTAAAAATATAAAATGTATATGCGGTAAGCAAACAACTGTAAGCCATTTACTCATTCATTGTCCGAGCATAAGACAGTTAATTCCAAAAGATGTAGTTGATGACTTTTCTTCCAATATTTCATTAGCCACTGAAAAGATTTTGAATGATTATTCAGTGCTTAGAATGTTTTCGGAAATTTTAAACCCCAGTCCAGTTGGTATCCTCCTTTGATGTATTATAATTAATGTTGTTATATATATTTACATTGTTGTAGGTTAATACTTGTTGATATGCGTATACATATTCTCCTTCCCATGACACTTCATTCAGTACACACCACAAGTTGAAGAAACAGAACAAATTTTATTTTCTGAGGGTAACACATAAGCAAAATAATGCTTTTTTTTTCATGCAGCCCCCGAAGGGGAAACAGTGACATAAACAAAGGGGGGATCATTATATCAGTACAGCATGTATATTATAGTCATGGATACATGAATGGTAATTTGACGTTTACAACACTAAATAGAGGAGAATAAGAGGAGAGAGAGAGAGAGAGAGTAAAAAAAGAAAGAAAGGGTAATTAACATAGGTCAAGATCATGATCAATGAATGAATGAAATGAAATGATAAAAAATGTATATATAATTAAAAACAAAACAAAACAAAACAAAAAAAACCCACCTCAAAACCACACACACACACACACACACACACACACACACACACACACACACACACACACACACACACACAACAAAAAACCCCACCAAAACATTAGGCTAAAATAAGCATGCACATGTTACAAAAAAACAGTAATGGAAATAACACCATTTGAATAGTTGTGGGAGCAAAGAGAGAGAGAGAGAGAGAGAGAGAGAGAGAGAGAGAGAGAAAGAAAGAGAGAGAGAGAGAGAGAGAGAGAGAGAGAGAGACAGAGAGAGAGAGAGAGAGAAACAGAGAGAGAGAGAAAGAGAGAGAGAGAGAGAGAGAGAGAGACAGAGAGAGAGAGAGACAGAGAGAGAGAAAGAGAGAGAGAAACAGACACACACACACACACACACACACACACACACACACAGAGAAAGAGAGAGAGACAGAGAGAGAGAGAGAAACCAAACAATTCAATCTACCATGTACATATACAACCACGTACCTGTGTACAAATCATGGGAAAGAAAAAAAAACAACAACAAAAAACAAGGCTCCAGCCATTGATGATGTGGATGATTCATGGACCTTTATTCAAACTGCTGAACAGAAAGCCCTGGTAAAACTAACCTGTTGTTGATCCACACACTGTCTTCTGATGATCGTGTGTGTGTGTGTGTGTGTGTGTGTGTGTGTGTGTGTGTGTGTGTGTGTGTGTGTGTGTGTGTGTGTGTGTGTGTGTGTGTGTGTGTGTGTGTGTGTGTGTGTGTGTGTGTGTGTGTGTGTGTGTGTGTGTGTGTAGGGGTAGGGGTGTGTGTGTGTGTGTGTGTGTGTGTGTGTGTGTGTAGGGGTAGGGATGTGTGTGTGTGTGTGTGTGTGTGTGTGTGTGTGTGTGTGTGTGTGTGTGTGTGTGTGTGTGTGTGTGTGTGTGTGTGTGTGTGTGTAGGGGTAGGGATGTGTGTGTGTGTGTGTGTGTGTGTGTGTGTGTGTGTGTGTGTGTGTGTGTGTGTGTGTGTGTGTGTGTGTGTGTGTGCAAAGTCAAGTCAAAATGACAATTATTTAGAGCAAAAGAATAAGCTTATTCATTTTTTTCCTTTTTTTTTTTAACATCCTGCCATCAGAAATAAAGAAGAGAAGATGAAAAAGAAAGAAAATAATTAGAGGAAGAGAACAATCTGTCATAAGGTGAAAACCCACAATTACAAGCAACACACAAGAAATTCTAATGGATTGAAAAACAAACAAAAAAACAAAAAACAAAAACAAAACAGAAACAAACAAACCCGCACATATAGCAAATAAAGAAACGTACATTGTACCGACACAATTACACAATTATGATACATATAAGCAACATGTGTGTGTGTGTGTGTGTGTGTGTGTGTGTGTGTGTGTGTGTGTGTGTGTGTGACTGCGATGGTTGGCTGCGGGTGTGTGTGTATGTGTGCGTGTGCATGTCTACTTTGATGTGATAACACAGCACACACACACACACACACACACACACACACACGCGCGCGCGCGCACGCACGCACGCACGCACACACGCACACATACTCACACACATCCATACATCCCCACCCACCCACGCACGCACACACAACCACACATGCACACATGCATATATCCACACGAACCTGCACATACACAAACACCCACACAGCCACTGACACACGGGCAACGGGAGAAAACTATACCTACACATAAAGCACGTGCAATGTGAGTTGTCTCTCTTCTGTGTGTGTGTGTGTTTCTCTCTCTCTGTCTGTCGCTCTCTGCCTCTATCTGTCTGTCTCATTCTCTCACGGTCTCTGTCCGTGTTTGAAAGTCTGTCTCTCACTCTGTCGGCGGTCGCAGGAGCACGCATACACGTGCATACGATTTGAATCTTTTATTATCATTATCTTTTTTTTTAATTAAAAAAAGGAGAAAAAAAAGAAAAAAAAGGTCCGAACAGTCGCTCTCAAACGAGCCAGCTATTTCATGTTCAACTCAGTTTCAGATGAAACTTTCTTTACTGTCGGCATCCTGCCATTTCTTACTGTCATTAATCATATACCTACGATGGATGGACAAACATAAGAATATGGATGTAAGAAGGGATGGAAAACAAAACTGAAAATAAATAAATAAATAAAATGAGAGCGTTGAAATTTGCCTTGCCCCAAAACCTGTACCAGTTTCACTTTCCTTCACTTTTTTTTCACCATCTGTTCCTACCCAACCCCTCTTCCATATCCCCGCTCCTAATCCTATATGTCACTCTGATCTGTTGTCCAAAGCATGTGGTACCCATAGCCCTTTTTATTTCCATTCGTGTGTCTGTATTTGTGTACAGTTCCTAATCCTGTATGTCACTCTGATCTGTTGTCCAAAGCATGTGGTACCCATAGCCCTTTTCATTTCCATTCGTGTATCTGTATTTGTATACAATTCCTAATCCTATATGTCACTCTGATCTGTTGTCCAAAGCATGTGGTGCCCATAGCCCGTTTTATTTCCATTCGTGTATCTGTATTTGTGTACAGTTCCTAATCCTATATGTCACTCTGATCTGTTGTCCAAAGCATGTGGTACCCATAGCCCTTTTTATTTCCATTCGTGTATCTGTATTTGTGTACAGTTCCTAATCCTGTATGTCACTCTAATCTGTTGTCCAGTGCATGTGGTACCCATAGCCTTTTTATTTCCATTCGTGTATCTGTATTTGTGTACAAGTTCCATTCTCGTGCTTCTCTTTCCCTCGTCCAGTTTTCCCGCATCGCCATTTCCACTTCTGTTCTCCTTTAAATGATATAATGTTCAAATCCATTCTATTTTTACTACCAACATTGTCTCGTTATCTGCCCATCTTCATATGATCCCTGTCCAACTTCTACAGTTTCTTCTTTTCGCACACTTCCTTCTTTATGCTTTGCCTGTCTTGATATTCCACAAATTACAATTTC